>NW_021822672.1:344640-357140 GCF_901001165.1 Salmo trutta
AGCTGTTTTAGAGGACAGTCCAAAACTTTGATATCAATTTATAATTAGTCCTCGTACTAGGGAGCTGCAGCTAAAACCTCCTCGGTCAAATCCCCCCAAAACAGTAGATTCCCCCGTCTCTGTTAATTTCATTGGAAAAAGTGGAAAAACGTTTCTGTTGAATTGAATCCAATCTGGGTCAGTCTGTATCGTTCTTAAACTCTTTCATCTAGCCTTAATAACACAACACAGCTACGAACACATCTAAACACACACACACACGCGCACCACACACACACACACGCACACAACACACACACACACACACACACACACGCACGCTAGCCTCAAGACAACAAAGCTAACAATGTGTACCGATGTGCAGTGAAGGTTGATCAGCACATCAGAGAACGATGCATCAATTCATCCTCTCACTGATTAACATATCAAACAGCATTCATTACACAACAAGTTGGATTCATTGTGTTAAATGGTATACTACTAAGGCGCTATGGTTACGTCCCCAATGGCTCCCTATTCCCTATATAGAGCACTACTATAGACCAGGACCCTATTCCCTATATAGTGCACTACTTTAGACCAGGGCCCTATTCCCTATATAGTGGTACTACTATAGACCAGAGCCCTATTCCCTATATAGTGGTACTACTATAGACCAGGGCCCTATTCCCTATATAGTGCACTACTATAGACCAGAGCCCTATTCCCTATATAGTGGTACTACTATAGACCAGAGCCCTATTCCCTATATAGTGCACTACTATAGACCAGAGCCCTATTCCCTATATAGTGCACTACTTTAGACCAGAGCCCTATTCCCTATATAGTACACTACTATAGACCAGAGCCCTATTCCCTATATAGTGGTACTACTATAGACCAGAGCCCTATTCCCTATATAGTACACTACTATAGACCAGAGCCCTATTCCCTATATAGTGGTACTACTATAGACCAGAGCCCTATTCCCTATATAGTGGTACTACTATAGACCAGAGCCCTATTCCCTATATAGTACACTACTATAGACCAGGGCCCTATTCCCTATATAGTACACTACTATAGACCAGAGCCCTATTGCCTATATAGTACACTACTATAGACCAGGGCCCTATTCCCTATATAGTGCACTACTATAGACCTATGGGTCCCTGGTCAACAGTAGAGCCCTATGGGACCTGGTAACCAGTAGAGCCCTATGGGACCTGGTAACCAGTAGAGCCCTATAGGTCCTGGTCAACAGTAGAGCCCTATTGGTCCCTGGTCAACAGTAGAGCCCTATGGGTCCTGGTCAACAGTAGAGCCCTACAGGTCCTGGTCAACAGTAGAGCCCTATGGGAACTGGTCAACAGTAGAACTCTATGTGTCCTGGTCAACAGTAGAGCCCGATGGGTCCTGGTCAACAGTAGAGCTCTATGGGTCCTGGTCAACAGTAGAGCCCTATGTGTCCTGGTCAACAGTAGAGCCCAAATGGGTCCTGGTCAACAGTAGAGTCCTGTGGGTCCTGGTCAACAGTAGAGTCCGATGGGTCCTGGTCAACAGTAGAGCCCTATGGGTCCTGGTCAACAGTAGAGCCCTATGGGTCCTGGTCAACAGTAGAGCCCAAATGGGTCCTGGTCAACAGTAGAGCCCTGTGGGTCCTGGTCAACAGTAGAGCCCTATGGGTCCTGGTCAACAGTAGAGCCCAAATGGGTCCTGGTCAACAGTAGAGCTCTATAGGTCCTGGTCAACAGTAGAGCTCTATGGGTCCTGGTCAACAGTAGAGCCCAAATGGGTCCTGGTCAACAGTAGAGCCCTATGGGTCCTGGTCAACAGTAGAGCTCTATGGGTCCTGGTCAACAGTAGAGCTCTATGGGTCCTGGTCAACAGTAGAGCCCAAATGGGTCCTGGTCAACAGTAGAGCCCAAATGGGTCCTGGTCAACAGTAGAGTCCTGTGGGTCCTGGTCAACAGTAGAGTCCGATGGGTCCTGGTCAACAGTAGAGTCCGATGGGTCCTGGTCTGGTATCCCAACAGGGCTGTGTGTTTCCTAATGTTGGAGACGTTTCGACAGAAAGCCAAGTCAAAACAGACAGGACTGATATCGTGAGAGTTCATCACAGAGTTCATCCGGTCGTTCTGACGCTGACCTTTGGAGGCTCCCTGGAGGAGAAAGGGTTAAAAGAGTTCCTAGTAGCCTACACAATGTAATCTCCCTAATGTAATAAAAAAACATTGTTATCACTAGAAGTGGGTAGTTGAGTTTTTATGGGACTGATGTTCTGCTCTGTGTTTGCTTGAGGAATGTCTTTATGACCTGAAACCAATTTAAAGCTGACAGCTTTTAACCACTTATCAATGAACAGTCATCTAGCTTACAGCCCTACGACTGGGACTGCCACCCGTGTGTGTGTGTGTGGTGTGTGTGTGTGTGTGTGTGTGTGTGTGTGTGGGTGTGTGTGTGTGTGTGTGTGTGTGTGTGGTGTGTTTGTGTGTGTGTGTGTGTGTGTGTGCCTGTTGTTTCGAAGAGGTCTTGTGAGTGACACAAAGTGATGAGTGTTTCCTAACATGAACAATACTGGAGATATGACCTCACCACCCAGAAAAATACTGGAGGTATGACCTCACCACCCGGAACAACGCTGGAGGTATGACCTCACCACCCGGAACAATACTGGAGGTATGACCTCACCACCCGGAACAACACTGGAGATATGACCTCACCACCCAGAAAAATACTGGAGATATGACCTCACCACCCGGAACAACGCTGGAGGTATGACCTCACCACCCGGAACAATACTGGAGGTATGACCTCACCACCCGGAACAATACTGGAGGTATGACCTCACCACCCGGAACAACACTGGAGGTATGACCTCACCACCCGGAACAACGCTGGAGGTATGACCTCACCACCCGGAACAACGCTGGAGGTATGACCTCACCACCCGGAACAACGCTGGAGGTATGACCTCACCACCCGAACAACGCTGGAGGTATGACCTCACCACCCGGAACAACGCGGGAGGTATGACCTCACCACCCGGAACAATACTGGAGGTATGACCTCACCACCCGGAACAATACTGGAGGTATGACCTCACCACCCGGAACAATACTGGAGGTATGACCTCACCACCCGGAACAATACTGGAGGTATGACCTCACACCCGGAACAATACTGGAGGTATGAATTCACCACCCGGAACAATACTGGAGGTATGACCTCACCACCCGGAACAATACTGGAGGTATGACCTCACCACCCGGAACAATACTGGAGGTATGACCTCACCACCCGGAACAATACTGGAGGTATGACCTCACCACCCGGAACAATACTGGAGGTATGACCTCACCACCCGGAACAATACTGGAGGTATGACCTCACCACCCGGAACAATACTGGAGGTATGACCTCACCTACTCGTCGAACATCTCATTCCATAATCATGGGCATTAATATGGAGTTGGTCCTCACTTTGCTGCTATAACAGCCTCCATTCTTCTGGGAAGGCTTTCCACTAGATGTTGGAACATTGCTGCTATAACAGCCTCCATTCTTCTGGGAAGGCTTTCCACTAGATGTTGGAACATTGCTGCTATAACAGCCTCCACTCTTCTGGGAAGGCTTTCCACTAGATGTTGGATCATTGCTGCTATAACAGCCTCCACTCTTCTGCGAAGGCTTTCCACTAGATGTTGGATCATTGCTGCTATAACAGCCTCCACTCTTCTGGGAAGGCTTTCCACTAGATGTTGGAACATTGCTGCTATAACAGCCTCCACTCTTCTGGGAAGGCTTTCCACTAGATGTTGGAACATTGCTGCTAAAACAGCCTCCACTCTTCTGGGAAGGCTTTCCACTAGATGTTGGAACATTGCTGCTATAACAGCCTCCACTCTTCTGGGAAGGCTTTCCACTAGATGTTGGAACATTGCTGCAGGGGGACTTGCTTCCATTCAGCCACAAGATTAGTGAGGTCAGGCACTGATGTTGGGTGATTTGGCCTGGCTCACAGTCATTCCAATTCATCCCAAAGGTGTCCGATGGTGTTGAGGTCAGGGCTCTGTGCAGGCCAGTCAAGTTCTTCCACACCGATCTCGATAAACCATTTCTGTATGGACCTCGATTTGTGCACGGGGGTGTTGTCATGCTGAAACAGGAAAGGGCCTTCCCCAAACTGTTCCCACAAAGGTGGAAGCACAGAATCGTCTAGAATGTCATTGTATTCTGTAGCGTTAAGCTTTCTCTTCCCTGGAACTAAGGGGCTTGAACCATGAAAAACAACCCCAGACCATTATTCCTCCTCCACCAAACTTTACAGTTGGCACTATGCATTGGGACAGGTAGCGTTCTCCTGGCATCCGTCACACTCAGATTTGTCCGTCGGAACTGCCAGATGGTGAAGCGTGATTCCTCATCCAGAGAAGGCGTTTCCACTGCTCCAAAGTCCAATGGCGGCGAGCTTTACAACCACTCCAGCCCGACGCTTTGCATTATCCGTGGTGATCTTAGGCTTGTACGCGGCTGCTCGGGCCGTGGAAACCCATTTCATGAAACTCCCGACGAATCAGTTGTTGTGCTTGGACGATGCTCCAGAGGCTGTTTGGAACTCGGTAGTGAGCGTTGCAACCGAGGAAGACGATTTTTACGCACTTCAGCACTCAGTGGTCTCGTTCTGTGAGCTCGTGTGGCCTGCCACTTCGCGGCTGAGCCGTTGTTGCTCCTAGACGTTTCCACTTCACAATAAAAGCTCTTACAGTTGAACCCGGGGCAGCTCTAGCTGGGCATAGCCCTGAGCATAGCCAAATCCACTCATTACAGTTGAACGTGGCATCCACATACTGCTGTATATATATTGGATGAAGGGGTGTCCTCATACTGCTGTATATATAGTGGATGAAGGGGTGTCCATACTGCTGTATATATAGTGGATGAAGGGGTGTCCTCATACTGCTGCATATATAGTGGATGAAGGGGTGTCCTCATACTGCTGTATATATAGTGGATGAAGGGGTGTCCTCATACTGCTGTATATATAGTGGATGAAGGGGTGTCCTCATACTGCTGTATATATAGTGGATGAAGGGGTGTCCTCATACTGCTGTATATATAGTGGATGAAGGGGTGTCCACATACTGCTGTATATATAGTGTATGAAGGGGTGTCCTCATACTGCTGTATATATAGTGTATGAAGGGGTGTCCACATTCTTGCTGTATATATAGTGGATGAAGGGGTGTCCTCATACTGCTGTATATATAGTGGATGAAGGGTGTCCTCATACTGCTGTATATATAGTATATGAAGGGGTGTCCTCATACTGCTGTAGTATATAGATGGATGACGGGGTGTCCTCATACTGCTGTATATATAGTGGATGAAGGGGTGTCCTCATACTGCTGTATATATAGTGGATGAAGGGGTGTCCTCATTCTGCTGTATATATAGTGATGAAGGGGTGTCCACATACTGCGTATATATAGTGGATGGAGGGGTGTCCATACTGCTGTATAGATAGTGGATGAAGGGGTGGTCCATACTGCTGTATATATAGTGGATGAAGGGTGTCCTCATACTGCTGTATATATAGTGGATGAGGGGTGTCCATACTGCTGTATATATAGTGGATGAAGGGTGTCCTCATACTGCTGTATATATAGGTGGATGAAGGGTGGTCCTCATACTGCTGTATATATAGTGTATGAAGGGGTGTCCTCATACTGCTGTCTATATAGTGGATGAAGGGGTGTCCTCATACGCTGTATATATAGTGTATGAAGAGGGTGTCCTCAATACTGCTGTATATATAGTGGGATTAGGGGGTGTCCTCATACTGCTGTATATATAGTGTATGAAGGGGTGTCCATACTGCGTGTTATAAGTGGATGAAGGGGTGTCCGTCATACTGCTGATATATATAGTGGATGACGGGGTGTCCTCATACTGCTGTAGATATAGTGGATGAGGGGTGTCCTCATACTGCTGTATAATATAGTGGATGAAGGGGTGTCCTCATACTGCTGTATATATAGTGGATGAAGGGGTGTCCTCATACTGCTGTATATATAGTGGATGAAGGGGTGTCCTCATACTGCTGTATATATAGTGGATGAAGGGGTGTCCTCATACTGCTGTATATATAGTGGATGAAGGGGTGTCCTCATACTGCTGTATATATAGTGGATGAAGGGGTGTCCTCATTCTGCTGTATATATATGGGATGAAGGGGTGTCCTCATACTGCTGTATATATAGTGGATAAGGGGTGTCCTCATTCTGGCTGTGTAGATAGTGGATGAAGGGGTGTCCTCATACTGCTGTATATATAGTGGATGAAGGGGGTGTCCATACTGCTGTATATATATGGATGAAGGGGTGTCCTCATACTGCTGTATATATAGTGGATGAAGGGGTGTCCTCATACTGCTGTATATATAGTGGATGAGGGGTGTCCTCATACTGCTGTATATATAGTGGATGAAGGGGTGTCCTCATACTGCTGTATATATAGTGGATGAAGGGGTGTCCATACTGCTGTATATATAGTGGATGAAGGGGGTGTCCTCATACTGCTGTATATATAGTGGATGAAGGGGTGTCCTCATACTGCTGTATATATAGTGGATGAAGGGGTGTCCATACTGCTGTATATATAGTGTATGAAGGGGTGTCCTCATACTGCGGTATATATAGTGGATGAAGGGGGTGTCCTCATTCTGCTGTATATATAGTGTAGCTAACCCTGCACATCTACTCCCAGTATATAGCCATGTTATTTACACTGCCTATATACTGAATTGCCTTATTATTTTACAAGTTATTTGTATTTGTTTTTCACTGTGTATTTATTTATTGAGTCACTATTTTAATGTTTTTATTGAGGAGAGAGGGAGAGAGGGAGTGGAGGGAGAATAAGAGAGAGAGGGAGAGAGGGAGAGTGGGAGACAGAGAGGGAAGAGAGACAGAGAGGGGAGAGAGAGGCAGAGAGGGGAGAGAGAGGCAGAGAGAGAACGACATAGAGAAAGAGAGATGGGGAGGGGAGAGAGAGAGAGACAGAGAGGGACAGGGGAGACAGAAAGGAGAGAGACAGAGAGGGGAGAGAGGAGGGAGGGAGAGAGAGAGAGGTATAGATAGAGAAGGGAGACACAAACTGAGCTGCACTTCCTAACCTCCTGCCAAATGTACGACCATATTAGAGACGCATATTTCCCTCACATTACACTGATACACAAAGAATTCGAAAACAAATCCAATTTTTGATAAACTCCCATATCTATCGGGGAAAATATCACAGTGTGCCATCACAGCAGAAAGATTTGTGTGAAGAACATATAACCCCAATTATGTGTATTTATTTTCCCTTTTGTACGTTAACTACTTGCACATCGTTACAACACTGTATATTTACATAATATGACATTTGTAATGTCTTTATTATTTTGTAACTTGTGTGAGTGTAATGTTTACTGTTCACTTTTCCATAGTTTAATTCACGTGTATTTATTATCCTACCTTTCACTTGCTTTGGCAATGTAAACATATGTTTCCCAATGCCAATAAAGCCCCTTGAAAATGAATTGAATTGACAGAGAGAGGGAGAGAGAGAGTGAAAGAGGAGAGAGGGGAGGGGAGGAGGGGGCGTGAGAGACAGAGGGGAGAGGGGAGGGAGGGGGAGAGAGAGACAGAGAGAAAGAGAGGTAGGGGGAGAGAGAGACAGAGAGATGTGGAGAGGGGAGAGACAGAGAGATTGGAGAGGGGATAGACAGAGAGAGAGACAGAGAGAGAGACAGAGAGAGAGACAGAGAGAGAGACTAGAGAGAGAGACAGAGAGAGACAGAGAGAGAGACAGCGAGAGAGACAGAGAGAGAGACAGAGGGAGAGACAAGGGAGAGACGGAGGGAGAGGGAGAGGAGAGAGAGAGACAGAGAGATGTGGAGAGGGGAGAGCAGAGAGAGAGACAGAGAGATGGGGAGAGGGGGAGAGGGGAGAGAGAGACAGAGAGATGTTGGAGAGGGGAGAGACAGAAGATGTGGAGAGGGGAGAGACAGAGAGAGAGACAGAGAGAGAGACAGAAGAGAGACAGAGAGAGAGACAGAGAGAGAGACAGAAGAGAAGACAAGAGGACAGAGGGAGAGACAAAGGGAGAGACAGAGGGATTGAGGGGAGAGGAAGAGAGAGAGACAGAGAGATGTGGAGAGGGGAGAGACAGAGAGAGAGACAGAGAGATGGGGAGAGGGGGAGAGGAGGGAGCAGAGACAGAGAGAGAGACAGAGGGAGGGAGAGGGGAGTGAGAGACAGAGAGATGGGGAGAAGGGAGAGAGAGACAGCGAGAGAGAGACAGAGGGAGGGAGAGGGGGAGAGAGAGACAGAGAGAGACAGAGGGAGGGAGAGGGGAGAGAGAGACAGAGGGAGATAGAGGGGAGAGACAGAGAGAGAGAGAACAGAGGGAAGGAGAGGGGAGAGAGAACAGAGGGGAGATAGAGGGGAGAGACAGACAGAGAGACAGAGAGAGAGATAGAGGGAGGGAGAGGCTGGGTAACAGGCATTACCCCCAGCCCCGGTGAAGTGATCCTTGGTGCCACCCCGAGGCATTCTCCCCCTAGCCCCCTAACCGTCTAGCAGCAGACCACTGCACCTGCTCTGATCTACTCTGTATTGGAGTTTGGGATTGTGCTGCCTGGCAACCAGAATTCCCCTCCATGTCAGTATGTGGTGGAAAGAACATCGGTCATTCCGATACAGACAGGATGGGATATAATACAGCAGAGAGGGGTAACTCCAGTCCTCAGGCCATCTGATGACAGGATGGGATATAATACAGCAGAGAGGGTAACTCCAGTCCTCAGATGCCATCTGATGACAGATGGGATATAAATACAGCAGAGAGGGGTAACTCCAGTCCTCAGGTCATCTGATGACAGGATGGATACTAATACAGCAGAGAGGGGTAACATCCAGTCCTCAGGCCATCTGATAAAGACAGGATGGGATATAATACAGCGAGAGGGGTAACTCCAGTCCTCAGGCCATCTGATACAGGCAGGATGGGATATATACGCAGAGAGGGGTAACTCCAGTCCTCAGGCCATCTGAATGACAGGATGTGATATAATACAGCAGAGAGGGGTAACTCCAGTCCTCAGGCCATCTGAATGACAGGATGGGATATAATACAGCAGAGAGGGGTAACTCCAGTCCTCAGGCCATCTAATAAAGGCAGGATGGGATATAATACAGCAGAGCAGGGGGAACTTCCAGTCCTCAGGCCATCTGATGGCAGGATGGGGATATAATACAGCAGAGAGGGGTAACTCCAGTCCTCCAGGCCATCTGATGAAGGCAGGATGGGATATAATACAGCAGAGAGGGGGGTAACTCCTGTCCTCAGGCCATCTGATAAAGGCAGGATGGGATATAATACAGCAGAGAGGGCTAACTCCTGTCCTCAGGCCATCTGATAAAGGCAGGATGGGATATAATACAGCAGAGAGGGGTAACTCCAGTCTCAGGCCATCTGATAAAGACAGGATGGATATAATACAGCAGAGGAGGGGTAACTCCAGTCCTCAGGCCATCTGATGGCAAGGATGGGAATATAATACAGCAGAGAGGGGTAACTCCAGTCCTCAGGCCATCTGATGACAGGATGGGATTATAATACAGCAGAGAGGGGTAACTCCAGTCCTCAGGCCATCTGATGACAGGATGGGATATAATACAGCAGAGAGGGGTAACTCCAGTCCTCAGGCCATCTGATGACAGGATGGGATATAATACAGCAGAGAGGGGTAACTCCAGTCCTCAGGCCATCTGATAAAGGCAGGATGGGATATAATACAGCAGAGAGGGGTAACTCCAGTCCTCAGGCCATCTGATGACAGGAGGGGATATAATACAGCAGAGAGGGGGTAACTCCAGTCCTCAGGCCATCTGATGACAGGATGGGATATAATACAGCAGAGAGGGGTAACTCCAGTCCTCAGGCATCTGATAAGGCAGATGGGATATAATACAGCAGAGAGGGGTAACTCCAGTCCTCAGGCCATCTGATGACAGGATGGATATAATACAGCAGAGAGGGGTAACTCCAGTCCATCAGGGGCCATCTGATAAAGACAGGATGGGATATAATACAGCAGAGAGGGGTAACTCCAGTCCTCAGGCCATCTGATACAGGCAGGATGGGATATAATACAGCAGAGAGGGGTAACTCCTGTCCTCAGGCCATCTGATGACAGGATGGGCTATAATACAGCAGAGAGGGTAACTCCAGTCCTCAGGCCATCTGATGACAGGATGGGATATAATACAGCAGAGAGGGGTAACTCCAGTCCTCAGGCCATCTGATGACAGGATGGGATATAATACAGCAGAGAGGGGTAACTCCAGTCCTCAGGCCATCTGATGGCAGGATGGGATATAATACAGCAGAGAGGGGTAACTCCAGTCCTCAGGCCATCTGATGAAGGCAGGATGGGATATAATACAGCAGAGAGGGGTAACTCCAGTCCTCAGGCCATCTGATGGACAGGATGGGATATAATACAGCAGAGAGGGGTAACTCCAGTCCTCAGGCCATCTAATAAAGGCAGGATGGGATATAATACAGCAGAGAGGGGTAACTCCAGTCCTCAGGCCATCTGATGGCAGGATGGGATATAATACAGCAGAGAGGGGGAACTCCAGTCCTCAGGCCATCTGATGAAGGCAGGATGGGATATAATACAGCAGAGGAGGGGTAACTCCTGTCCTCAGGGCCATCTGATAAAGGCAGGATGGGATATAATACAGCAGAGAGGGCTAACTCCTGTCCTCAGGCCATCTGATAAAGGCAGGATGGGATATAATACAGCAGAGAGGGGTAACTCCAGTCCTCAGGCCATCTGATAAAGACAGGATGGGATATAATACAGCAGAGAGGGGTAACTCCAGTCCTCAGGCCATCTGATGGCAGGATGGGATATAATACAGCAGAGAGGGGTAACTCCAGTCCTCAGGCCATCTGATGACAGGAGGGATATAATACAGCAGAGAGGGGTAACTCCAGTCCTCAGGCCATCTGATGACAGGATGGGATTAATACAGCAGAGAGGGGTAACTCCAGTCCTCAGGCCATCTGATGACAGGATGGGATATAATACAGCAGAGAGGGGTAACTCCAGTCCCTCAGGCCATCTGATAAAGGCAGGATGGGATATAAATACAGGCAGAGAGGGTACTCCAGTCCTCAGGCCATCTGATGACAGGATGGGATATAATACAGCAGAGAGGTGGTAACTCCAGTCCTCAGGCCATCTGATGACAGGATGGGATATAAATACAGCAGAGGGGGTAACTCCAGTCCTCAGGCCATCTGATAAAGGCAGGATGGGGATATAATACAGCAGAGAGGGGTAACTCCAGTCCTCAGGCCATCTGATGACAGGATGGGATATAATACAGCAGAGAGGGGTAACTCCAGTCCTCAGGCCATCTGATAAAGACAGGATGGGATATATACAGCAGAGAGGGGTAACTCCATGTCCTCAGGCCATCTGATACAGCAGGATGGGATATAATACAGCAGAGAGGGGTACTCCTGTCCTCAGGCCATCTGATGACAGGATGGGCTATAATACAGCAGAGAGGGGTAACTCCAGTCCTCAGGCCATCTGATGACAGGATGGGATATAATACAGCAGAGAGGGGGTAATCCAGTCCTCAGGCCCCATCTGATGACAGGATGGGATATAATACAGCAGAGAGGGGTAACTCCAGCCTCAGGCCATCTGATGGCAGGATGGGAGTATAATACAGCAGAGAGGGGTAACTCCAGTCCTCAGGCCATCTGATGAAGGCAGGAAGGGGATATAATACAGCAGAGAGGGGTAACTCCAGTCCTCAGGCCATCTGATAAAGGCAGGATGGGATATAATACAGCAGAGGAGGGGTAACTCCAGTCCCTCAGGCCATCTGATGACAGGATGGGATATAATACAGCAGAGAGGGGTAACTCCAGTCCTCAGGCCATCTGATGACAGGATGGGATATAATACAGCAGAGAGGGGTAAACTCCAGTCCTCAGGCCATCTGATAAAGGCAGGATGGGATATAATACAAGCAGAGAGGGTAACTCCAGTCCTCAGGCCATCTGATGACAGGATGGGATATAATACAGCAGAGAAGGGGGTAACTCCAGTCCTCAGGCCATCTGATAAAGACAGGATGGGATATAATACAGCAGAGAGGGGTAACTCCAGTCCTCAGGCCATCTGATACAGGCAGGATGGGATATAATACAGCAAGAGAGGGTACTCCTGTCCTCAGGCCATCTGATGACAGGATGGGCTATAATACAGCAGAGAGGGGTAACTCCATTCCTCAGGCCATCTGAATGACAGGATGGGATATAATACAGCAAGAGGGGTAAACTCCAGTCCTCAGGCCATCTGATGACAGGATGGGATATAATACAGCAGAGAGGGGTAACTCCAGTCCTCAGGCCATCTGATGGCAGGATGGGATATAATACAG
>NW_021822672.1:362140-375015 GCF_901001165.1 Salmo trutta
AACACCTAGCTAGCTGCCTCTACACTAACACAACACCTAGCTAGCTGCCTCTACACTAACACAACACCTAGCTAGCTGCCTCTACACTAACACAACACTTAGCTAGCTGCCTCTACACTACACTAACACAACACCTAGCTAGCTGCCTCTACACTAACACAACACCTAGCTAGCTACCTCTACACTAACACAACACCTAGCTAGCTGCCTCTACACTAACACAACACCTAGCTAGCTGCCTCTACACTAACACAACACCTAGCTAGCTGCCTCTACACTAACACAACACCTAGCTAGCTGCCTCTACACTAACACAACACCTAGCTAGCTGCCTCTACACTAACACAACACCTAGCTAGCTGCCTCTACACTAACACAACACCTAGCTAGCTGCCTCTACACTAAGACAACACAACACCTACTGTAGCTAGGAATGAGGCTCGGTTTTGCATCCCAAATGGCACCCTATTCCCTACATAGTGCACTACTTTTGACCAGGGCTTATAGGACATAGGCAGAGCCCTATTCGTGATGCAGAGGGGTGAGGGGTGAGGGGGAGGTGGGGGGAGGGGGGAGGAGGTTTGAGGGGGAAGGAGGGGGGAGAAAGAATGAGGTGAGAAGGCTCTACAACATTCTCTTCCTCATTCTGTTTCAGTCTGACAACGTCAACAAATCTCTTGCCGCCATTTTCAATTGTTTAAAGATATTCGTCACTTCTCCGTCACTATAACAGGTGTCTGGTCTGGTGAGGGCTCTCATGCTGTGGACTATTCAAGATATTCCTGACTTCTCCATCACTATAACAGGGTCTGGTATGTGCAGTATGCCCTGTGCCACCCAGACAGTATACTGTACCTTAATGCTGTGGTAACTGTCTTACCTTAGATACAGCAATGAATCATCTGCACTGACAGTTGAGGGACAAACGTCGCGTAACAGTAAGACATGCGGTGAGGTGAAATAACCCCCGTTATATAACCCCCATTAAATAACCCCCATTACACAACCCCCATTAAACAACCCCCATTACACAACCCCCATTAAACAACCCCATTACACAACCCCCATTAAACAACCCCCATTACACAACCCCTATTAAACAACCCCTATTACACAACCCCCATTAAACAACCCCTATTAAACAACCACCATTACACAACCCCCATTACACAACCCCCATTAAACAACCCCATTACACAACCCCCATTACACAACCCCCATTAAACAACCCCATTACACAACCCCCATTAAATAACCCCCATTACACAACCCCTATTAAATAACCCCCATTAAATAACCCCCATTACATAACCCCCATTAAACAACCCCCATTACACAACCCCATTAAACAACCCCCATTACACAACCCCCATTAATAACCCCCATTACACAACCCCCATTAAACAACCCCCCATTAAACAACCCCCATTAAACAACCCCATTACACAACCCCCATTAAATAACCCCCATTACACAACCCCCATTAAATAACCCCCATTAAATAACCCCCATTAAACAACCCCCATTAAATAACCCCCATTAAACAACAGCAGTACCAGAGTTATTCTGGAACAACATGACCTGCTCACACTACCAGAGTTATTCTGGAACAACATACCATCTCTCTCTGGTCCAACATGACCTGCTCAACACTACCAGAGGTATTCTGGAATAACATGACCTGCTCAACATTACCAGAGGTATTCTGGAACAACATGACCTACTCAACACTACCAGAGGTATTCTGGAACAACATGACCTGCTCAACATTACCAGAGTTATTCTGGAACAACATGACCTGCTCAGCAGTACCAGAGTTATTCTGGAACAACATGACCTGCTCAACACTACCAGAGTTATTCTGGAACAACATGACCTGCTCAACACTACCAGAGTTATTCTGGAACAACAGACCATCTCTCTCTGGTCCAACATGACCTGCTCAACACTACCAGAGGTATTCTGGAATAACATGACCTGCTCAACATTACCAGAGGTATTCTGGAACAACATGACCTGCTCAACACTACCAGAGTTATTCTGGAACAACATGACCTGCTCAACACTACCAGAAGTATTCTGGAACAACAGACCATCTCTCTCTGGTCCAACATGATCTGCTCAACACTACCAGAGGTATTCTGGAACAACATGACCTGCTCAACACTACCAGAGTTATTCTGGAACAACATGACCTGCTCAACATTACCGGAGTTATTCTGGAACAACAGACCATCTCTCTCTGGAACAACATGACCTGCTCAACACTACCAGAGTTATTCTGGAACAACATGACCAGTTAAACACTACCAGAGGTATTCTGGAATAACTTGACCTGCTCAACACTACCAGAGGTATTCTGGAACAACAGACCATCTCTCTCTGGTCCAACATGACCTGCTCAACATTACCAGAGTTATTCTGGAACAACATGACCTGCTCAACATTACCAGAGGTATTCTGGAACAACAGACCATCTCTCTCTGGTCCAACATGACCAGCTCAACACTACCAGAGGTATTCTGGAACAACATGACCAGTTAAACACTACCAGAGGTATTCTGGAATAACATGACCAGTTAAACACTACCAGAGGTAATCTGGAACAACATGACCTGCTCAACACTACCAGAGTTATTCTGGAACAACATGACCTGCTCAACATTACCAGAGTTATTCTGGAACAACATGACCTGCTCAACATTACCAGAGTTATTCTGGAACAACATGACCAGTTAAACGCTACCAGAGGTATTCTGGAATAACATGACCAGTTAAACACTACCAGAAGTATTCTGGAACAACAGACCATCTCTCTCTGATCCAACATGACCTGCTCAACACTACCAGAGGTATTCTGGAACAACATGACCTGCTCAACACTACCAGAGGTATTCTGGAACAACATGAGGAGGGCGTAATGAGGGAGGGAGAGGAAGGGAGAGGGGGAGGGAGGGAGGGAGAGAGAGAGTAAGGATGGAGGGAGGGTTTTAGTTGGCTACCTGAGACTCTCGTATGTCAACATTTTCTCTTCTGGGACTGACACAGTCCACATACCCATCAGCCACCTCTCTGGCCTCTGCGGATGGTATAGCCCAGGACTGACACAGTCCACATACCCATCAGCCACCTCTCTGGCCTCTGCGGATGGTATAGCCCAGGACTGACACAGTCCACATACCCATCAGCCACCTCTCTGGCCTCTGCGGATGGTATAGCCCAGGACTGACACAGTCCACATACCCATCAGCCACCTCTCTGGCCTCTGCGGATGGTATAGCCCAGGACTGACACAGTCCACATACCCATCAGCCACCTCTCTGGCCTCTGCGGATGGTATAGCCCAGGACTGACACAGTCCACATACCCATCAGCCACCTCTCTGGCCTCTGTGGATGGTATAGCCCAGGACTGACACAGTCCACATACCCATCAGCCACCTCTCTGGCCTCTGCGGATGGTATAGCCCAGGACTGAGACAGTCCCACATACCCATCAGCCACCTCTCTGGCCTCTGCGGATGGTATAGCCCAGGACTGACACAGTCCACATACCCATCAGCCACCTCTCTGGCCTCTGCGGATGGTATAGCCCAGGACTGAGACAGTCCACATACCCATCAGCCACCTCTCTGGCCTCTGCGGATGGTATAGCCCAGGACTGACACAGTCCACATACCCATCAGCCACCTCTCTGGCCTCTGCGGATGGTATAGCCCGCGTGGCCGGCGGTTGGCATAGCTCTCTGATGAGGGAATGGTGTGAGAATAGGTGTTATGCTAAGACCTTGATCATGTTACAGCCTTAGCCTGGGAGCTGCCTGGACATTGTTCTCTCTGGTGTGTGTGTGTGTGTGTGTGTGTGTGTGTGTGTGTGTGTGTGTGTGTGTGTGTGTGTGTGTGTGTGTGTGTGTGTGTGTGTGTGTGTGTGTGCGTGCAGGGTCAGTTCAGAATAAAAACCAGGATAAATAAAAGTGTTTATCCAAATGTACATTATGAGGAACAGAAACTCTTACCTTAGTACATGGATCCTGATCCAAATGCTGGCTGTGGCTGTGACTGTGGCTGTGACTGTGGCTGTGACTGTGACTGTGACTGTGACTGTGACTGTGGCTGTGGCTGTGACTGTGACTGTGGCTGTGGCTGTGGCTGTGACTGTGACTGTGACTGTGGCTGTGATGTGACTGTGGCTGTGACTGTGGCTGTGGCTGTGACTGTGACTGTGACTGACTGTGGCTGTGGCTGTGACTGTGGCTGTGACTGTGGCTGTGACTGTGGCTGTGGCTGTGGCTGTGACTGTGGCTGTGACTGTGACTGTGACTGTGGCTGTGACTGTGGCTGTGGCTGTGACTGTGGCTGTGACTGTGGCTGTGGCTGTGGCTGTGGCTGTGGCTGTGGCTGTGACTGTGACTGTGGCTGTGACTGTGACTGTGACTGTGGCTGTGACTGTGACTGTGGCTGTGGCTGTGGCTGTGACTGTGTCTGTGGCTGTGGCTGTGGCTGTGGCTGTGACTGTGTCTGTGGCTGTGACTGTGGCTGTGACTGTGGCTGTGACTGTGGCTGCGGCTGTGGCTGTGACTGTGGCTGTGGCTGTGGCTGTGGCTGTGACTGTGACTGTGGCTGTGACTGTGGCTGTGACTGTGGCTGTGACTGTGGCTGTGACTGTGACTGTGGCTGTGACTGTGACTGTGGCTGTGACTGTGACTGTGACTGTGACTGTGGCTGTGGCTGTGACTGACTGTGACTGTGACTGTGACTGTGACTGTGAGCCAGAGTGTGAATTATACCGTGAAATTTGGGAGGCGGGACTTTCAAAAATCAATCGTAATTACGGTTCTAATAGTAAAGACGTAAGTTAACTGTAAAAATATAAATATATTTATTCCGTTTTGTTGTGACATGAAACACAACCAGTTACGATGTTTTCATCTGATCACTTGAGAAAGTAGGCTACCTGCGTTTATAGTACAGTCACAGTTTCTGTTTAAAAAAAAACAACAAACAACATTTTTTTATTTATTTTTAAAGTCAGACATGTTTGACATTAGAGAAGTTTCCATTGAAAGAAACCGTCCGAGTTCTATTAGAAAGAGATATTTCTCTGAATCCACGATATTGTCACGACACCTACGGAAGGTGGCGCCCCTCCTCGCCCGGGCGGCGCCCCTCCTCGCTCGGCGGCCTACTAGCTGTAACTGATTTATGTTTCACGTTCTGTTAGTTAGGCCTAGGTTAGTTACTCACCTGTTTTGTATTAGTCGTTAGCGGGGAAGGGTATTTAGGCTAGCTAGTTAGGTTGGTGGTTTGTGCAGGATTGTTTGTTGTCAGGGTTGTATGTTGGTTATGAGGATCTGTGATTTTCCCCTCTTGGGGTTACGAGTATTGCATTTGGGCTGCGTCCCTGGTGATCGTTCGTAAGAGAGTGGTGCTTTTTATTTTTGCACACCCTGCACTCCGTTATTTTCATTTTTTTCCCGTGAGAATATTTATTAAAAGTTTATTCCCGGAATCATGTGTCTCCTGCGTCAGACTCCACCTCTCCTGGTTCCTCAAGCCACCCAGTGTGACAGAGATATTTCTCTGAATCCACGATATGGCTGAAGGTTGAAAATCCGTAACACATAACATTTTTTCCCAGCAACAAGTTATGGTCAATAATTGTCACGTTCTGACCAGTTATTTGTTATTGTAGTTTGGTCAGGACGTGGCAGAGGGGTGTTTTGTTTAGAGTGGTTCGGGGTTTGTTGGGCTATGCGCTTATGTAAGAGGGGTGTTTGTTTAGAGTGGTTCGGGGTTTGTTGGGCTATGCGCTTATGTAAGAGGGGTGTTTGTTTAGAGTGGTTCGGGGTTTGTTGGGGCTATGCGCTTATGTAAGAGGGGTGTTTGTTTAGAGTGGTTCGGGGTTTGTTGGGCTATGCGCTTATGTAAGAGGGGTGTTTGTTTAGAGTGGTTCGGGGTTTGTTGGGCTATGCGCTTATGTAAGAGGGGTGTTTGTTTAGAGTGGTTCGGGGTTTGTTGGGCTATGCGCTTATGTAAGGGGGGTGTTTGTTTAGAGTGGTTCGGGGTTTGTTGGGCTATGCGCTTATGTAAGGGGGGTGTTTGTTTAGAGTGGTTCGGGGTTTTTGGTCTATGTTCTAGGTTAGTGTTTTTCTATGTTCAGTCTAGTTTTTCTACTTCTATGTTTAGGGTTTGTTGATTGACCTTCAATTGGAGGCAGCTGTTCCTCGTTGCCTCTGATTGAAGGTCCTATTGTATAGGGGGTGTTTGTGCTATGGGGGGGTTTGTGGGTAGTTGTCTCCTGTTTTGTGTCTGTAGCACCTGACAGGACTGTTTTAGTGGCGCTCGTTGTTTTTGTATACGTGATTTGTTTGTTTTTTCCTTCTTTTAATTAAATAAAGAAGATGAGTATTCAGGTTCCCAACTGCACCTTGGTCCAATCCTTACAACGCCCCGTTACAGTAATGTCAACGGGCTGCACTGAAATCTAACAGCGCGGCTCCCACAATCTGCTTATTATCAAGTTCTTTCAACCAATCATCAGTCATCTGTGTCGGTGCAGTACATGTCGAGTTCCCTTCTCTGTAAGAAAATCAGTTGTTCATTTCGTTTACTTAGAAATAACATCGGTATTTTTAACAGTTTGCTAAGAGCCGGCAGCAATGCTGATAGGTCTGCTGTTAGAGCCAATAAAAGGCCGGCTTTACTTCTCTTGGGTGGCGAAATGACTTTGGCTTCCCTCCAGGCCTGAGGACAAAGACTTTCCTCTAGGCTCAGATTAAAGACATGACTGATAGGAGTGGCTATAGAGTCAGATACCCTCCTCAGTAGCTTTCCATCTAAGTTGTCAACGCCAGGAGGTTGGTCATTATTGATCGATAACAAAACAAAAAAAATCCACCTGTCCCACACTAACTTTACAAAATTCAAACTTGCTTTTCTTTCATAATTTTTTTTGTTTTTATGCATGAGTACGATGGCTCGCTGTTCATTGTTGGCATTTCCTGTCAAAGTTTGCCCACTTTTCCAATGAAGTAATCATTAGACCAATCAAACGGTTTTGTGATGAATAAGCCATCTGATTGGATGAAAGATGGAGTTGAATTTGTCGTTCTGCTCATCATTTCATTTAAAAGTATTTCTAAATTGTTTCCCATCATTCTTTATATCACTGATCTTGGCTTCAAAATACAGTTTCTTCTTCTATTTGTTGCGTTCAGTCACATCATTTCTCAATTTGCAAGTAAGTCAGCCAGTCAAATGTACAGCCAGACGATATTAGCCACTTCCTGTTGCCCCCGTCTCTTTAAACCATACCGTTTTTCAGTTCCTCATCAGTCCATGGAGCCGTAACAGTTCCAACAGTACAGTTTCATTACAGGTGCATATGTTTATCAATAATGTTTATCAATAATTGGAAGAGGCAATTTCATATATTCATAAAGTGTAGCGTCTGGATGCTCCTCATTAATCACATCAGATCAAACTAATATTTTTTAACAACATTCACATAAGAGTCACAGTTATTAAATCTGTTGTGTATAATCTCTTATACACTATTTTAGGCCCAGCGGTTGGAACTTTGGCTTTCCTGGATATAGCCACTATATCGCCTTATCTCAGCTCGCTGGTCACCATAGCAGCACCCACCCGTAGCACGCGCTCCAGCAGGTATATCTCTCTGGTCATCCCTTAAGCTAATTCCTCCTTTGGTCGCCTTTCCTTCCAGTTCTCTGCTGCCAATGACTGGAACGAACAGCAAAAATCACTGAAGCTGGAGACTCATATCTCCCTCACTAGCTTTAAGCACCAGCTGTAAGAGCAGCTCACAGATCACTGCACCTGTACGTAGCCCATCTGTAAACAGCCCATCTATCTGCCTACCTCATCCCCATACTGTATTTATTTATTTATCTTGCTCCTTTGCACCCCAGTATCTCTACTTGCACATTCATCTTCTGCACATCTACCATTCCAGTGTTTAATTGCTATATTGTATTTACTTTGCCACCATGGACTATTTACTGCCTTTACCTCCCTTATCTCACCTCATTTGCACTCACTGTATATAGACTTTTTCTATTGTGTTATTGACTGTACGTTTGTTTATTCGATGTGTAACTCTGTGTTGTTGTATGTGTCAAACTGCTTTGCTTTATTCTTGTTCTCAACTAGCCTACCTGGTTAAATAAAGGTGAAATAAAATTTAAAAAAATACAAAATTGTAATCACTGCATCCAATGGGTACGGATACAGCTTCAGAACAAAGTTCTACAGTATTAGGTAACAACGTGATCAATACATGTGTGTCACGTTCTGACCAGTAATAGGGGTTATTGGTTATGGTAGTTTGGTCAGGACGTGGCAGGGGGGTGTTTGTTTAGAGTGGTTCGGGGTTTGTTGGGATATGTGTTTATGTAGAGGGGTGTTTGTTTAGAGTGTTCCGGGGTTTTGGTTAATGTTCTGTTAGTATATTTCTATGTTCTAGTCTAGTCTATTTCTATGTTTAGTTGATGGGGTTGACCTTCAATTGGAAGCAGCTGCTCTTCATTGCTTCTAATTGAAGGTCTTATTTAAGAGGGGTGTTTTTGTCATGGGATTTGTGGGGAAGTTGTTTTTTGCACTGCAAGAGTTAGCCTGCAAAACGGTTTAGCCGTCAGTCGGTTTCTTGTTTTTGTTACGTGTTGAAGTTTATTAAAATAAACGTTAAAATGAGCACTCAACCCCGCTGGTCCACTTCATACGACGGCCGTTACAATGTGGATTATCTTGTTCCTGTAGTGACTGTAAACACCCTGGTAGGTTGATTAATAACCTGAACCAGATTACAGGCGCTGGTTACAGTGATAAGCTTCCTCTTGAGCGGACAGCTTGATGAAAACCAGTCAATATTCAGGTCCACAAGAAAGTAGACCTCTCTGTTTACATCACATACACTATCAAGCATTTCACACATGTTATTTAGATACGGACTGTTAGCGCTTGGTGGCCTATAAAAACACCCCAAAAAACAAAAGGCTTTAGCTGTGCCAAGTGAACCTACAACCACAACACTTCAATAACACTTGACATAAGATCTTCTCTAAGTATTACAGGGATATGGCTCTGAATATATACAGCAACACCTCCGCCATAAGCATTCCTGTCTCTTCTATAGATGTTATATCCTTGTATTGCTACTGCTGTATCATCTAATGAATTATCTAAGTGAGTCTCAGAAAATGGCTAATGTATTAATGATGTTATATGATGTCAGCAAGTTATTGATTTCCAAAGGAAAGAGAACGAGTTTCGCTTCGGGAAAACAATGGCCGTCTCTGTCGTGTCCGAAGGGAAATGGGTCGAGCAGTTTAAACTAACAGAATCGATCTGTTGAACTGAAGTTAATGATCCTTGTTTTATTTCCATCGGTTCTAAAGGAATCTTTGTGTGACGGGATCAATAACAGCAGGGAACACTGAAACACTAACCTGGTCTATGTCCCCAGCGGTACCCTATTCCCTACAGCCATATGGGCCCTGGGTCTAAAGTAATTCACTACCCCTATGGGTCCTGGTCTAAAGTAGTTCACTACCCCTATGGGTCCTGGTCTAAAGTAATTCACTACCCCTATGGGCCCTGGTCTAAAGTAGTTCACTTCCCCTATGGGCCCTGGTCTAAAGTAGTTCACTACCCCTATGGGCCCTGGTCTAAAGTAGTTCACTACCCCTATGGGCCCTGGTCTAAAGTAGTGCACTACCCCCTATGGGCCCTGGTCTAAAGTAGTGCACTACCCCTATAGGCCCTGGTCTAAAGTAGTTCACTACCCCTATAGGCCCTGGTCTAAAGTAGTACACTACCCCTATGGACCCTGGTCTATAGTAGTACACTACCCCTATGGGCCCTGGTCTAAAGTAGTACCTACCCCTATGGGCCCTGGTCTAAAGTAGTGGCACTACCCCTATGGCCCCTGGTCTAAAGTAGTGCTCTACCCCTATGGACCCTGGTCTAAAGTAGTGCACTACCCCTATGGGCCCTGGTCTAAAGTAGTGGCACTACCCCCCCTATGGGCCCTATGGGCCCTGGTCTAAAGTAGTACACTTCCCCTATGGGCCCTGGTCTAAAGTAGTGCACTTCCCCTATGGGTCCTGGTCTAAAGTAGTACAGTGTTGTTGTCCTCTGTCCTGTTAGAGGGATGTACCATCTACATACAGTGTTGTTGTCCTCTGTCCTGTCAGAGGGATGTACCATCTACATACAGTGTTGTTGTCCTCTGTCCTGTCAGAGGGATGTACCATCTACATACAGTGTTGTTGTCCTCTGTCCTGTCAGAGGGATGTACCATCTACATACAGTGTTGTTGTCCTCTGTCCTGTCAGAGGGATGTACCATCTACATACAGTGTTGTTGTTCCTCTGTCCTGTCAGAGGGATGTACCATCTACATACAGTGTTGTTGTCCTCTGTCCCGTCAGAGGGATGTACCATCTACATACAGTGTTGGTTGTCCTCTGTCCCGTCAGAGGGATGTACCATCTACACACAGTGTTGTTGTCCTCTGTCCCGTCAGAGGGATGTACCATCTACACACAGTGTTGTTGTCCTCTGTCCCGTCAGAGGGATGTATCCATCTACATACAGTGTTGTTGTCCTCTGTCCCGTCAGAGGGATGTACCATCTACATACAGTGGTTGTTGTCCTCTGTCCCGTCAGAGGGATGTACCATCTACATACAGTGTTGTTGTCCTCTGTCCCGTCAGAGGGATGTACCATCTACATACAGTGTTGTTGTCCTCTGTCCCGTCAGAGGGATGTACCATCTACATACAGTGTTGTTGTCCTCTGTCCCGTCAGAGGGATGTACCATCTACATACAGTGTTGTTGTCCTCTGTCCTGTCAGAGGGATGTACCATCTACATACAGTGTTGTTGTCCTCCTGTCCCGTCAGAGGGATGTACCATCTACATACAGTGTTGTTGTCCTCTGTCCTGTCAGAGGGATGTACCATCTACATACAGTGTTGTTGTCCTCTGTCCTGTCAGAGGGATGTACCATCTACATACAGTGTTGTTGTCCTCTGTCCCGTCAGAGGGATGTACCATCTACATACAGTGTTGTTGTCCTCTGTCCTGTCAGAGGGATGTACCATCTACATACAGTGTTGTTGTCCTCTGTCCTGTCAGAGGGATGTACCATCTACATACAGTGTTTTTGTCCTCTGTCCCGTCAGAGGGATGTACCATCTACATACAGTGTTGTTGTCCTCTGTCCCGTCAGAGGGATGTACCATCTACATACAGTGTTGTTGTCCTCTGTCCTGTCAGAAGGATGTACCATCTACATACAGTGTTGTTGTCCTCTGTCCCGTCAGAGGGATGTACCATCTACATGCTCATTGTCGTGACATTGTTTATAAAAGGAACAGAAACCATTCGTCTTGCTCGTCTCTCACAGGTGAGTTCAGTCGACTTCTTAAATAACAGGATGTGCAATAACATCATTTGGCTGTAAGTTCAGAACCATGAGTCAGTCACGTACACAATGAGGAAGTCCTCTAGCAGAGGGAGCAGGTCTCAGTAGTACGTTATGTGACTTTAGATAAATGTAAACTGTAGTATACAGAACCATGAGTCAGTCACGTACACAATGAGGAAGTCCTCTAGCAGAGGGAGCAGGTCTCAGTAGTACGTTTGTTAAATGATCGGCTATGAAAAAGCCAACTGACATTTCCTCCTGAGGTGTTGACCTGTTGAACCCTCGACAACCACTGTGATTATTATTATTATTTGACCCTGCTGGTCATTTATGAACGTTTGAACATCTTGGCCATGTTCTGTTATAATCTCCACCCGGCACAGCCAGAAGAGGACTGGCCACCCCTCATAGCCTGGTTCCTCTCTAGGTTTCTTCCTAGGTTCTGGCCTTTCTAGGGAGTTTTTCCTAGCCACCGTGCTTCTACACCTGCATTGCTTTCTGTTTTGGGGTTTTAGGCTGGGTTTCTGTACAGCACTTTGAGATATCAGCTGATGTAAGAAGGGCTTTATAAATACATTAGATTGGATTTGATTTGAAATGCAGAGATACACTGGATAAACATTATAACAGTAATATTGTCTCATTGGTGAGTTATGTGACTTTAATCTCCAGAGTTTTAACCAACTGGTTTGAACTGGTTTGATAACTTATCATTTGAAATACTTACCAGTTATGTTAGGTAAGTCGGAAGTTTGTGGAGCAGGGCTTTTGTAAACGTTAAAGAGAGTAATGATGTGATCTACGTGACTTTAAAGAGGTCCAGACAACCTTTTGGTAAAGAATACAGTGATGAGCCTCTGAGCCACCATAACAGAATACAGTGATGAGCCTCTGAGCCACCATAACAGAATACAGTGATGAGCCTCTGAGCCACCATAACAGAATACAGTGATGAGCCTCTGAGCCACCATAACAGATTACAGTGATCGTCACACATCCAGGTCCAACAGAACCAGCCCTCTGAGAGCACCATAACAGAATACAGCGATCATCACACATCCAGGTCCAACAGAACCAGCCCTCTGAGCCACCATAACAGATTACAGCGATCCTCACACATGGTCCCAACCAGGTCCAACAGAACCAGCCCTCTGAGTCATAACAATAGAGAGATACTAATATTCCTCAAAGACCATTTGTCTTTGGACTGAGTTACTGGTGGGGCGTTAGGTAGAGAGAGCTCTGTGAGTGTAGAAGTGTGAAATTGTCTACGGTGCTGAGCTCTGCTTGGAAGATAGAAGGATTTAAATAGAGAGACAGAGGGAGAGAGAAATAGAGAGAGAGAGAGAGAGAGAGAGAGAGAGAGAGAGAGAGAGAGAGAGAGAGGAGAGAGAGAGAGAGAGAGTGAGAGGAGAGAGAGAGAAGA
>NW_021822672.1:375515-383015 GCF_901001165.1 Salmo trutta
GAGAGAGGGGGGGAGAGAGATGGGGAGAGAGTGAGAGAGAGAAACAGAGAGAGACTATGAGGAGAGTAGGTGCATTCAGAACATAGTCTGGTTAAAATTAGACTCCATTCAGAAGAAGTCTGGACAAAAGTGGCATGAGACAGAAGAGACATTTTGTTGAAAAGGTTTAGAAGGTCCTTGAGAGGCCATTTAGAAACCGGAGTAGAGAATTATGTTTTTACAGGAGGACGTTAGGCTGAATCCCAAATGGCACTCCATAGGGCTCTGGTCAAAAGTAGTGCACTATGTAGGGAACAGGGATCCATAGGGCTCTGGTCAAAAGTAGTGCACTATGTAGGGAACAGGGATCCATAGGGCTCTGGTCAAAAGTAGTGCACTATGTAGGGAACAGGGATCCATAGGGATCTGGTCAAAAGTAGTGCACCATGTAGGGAACAGGGATCCATAGGGCTCTGGTCAAAAGTAGTGCACTATGTAGGGAATAGGGTGCCATTGGAGATTGCCTTTCATTAAAAAAAACCGCTGTTGATAATATGGCTCTTAACACAGCACTTATTGTGGCTGGCTGACGCAAGAATGCAAATATATACCAGATACCATTTGGGACCTTTGCTCTTTTCAAATCTACTCTGTTGAGCTGTCATAAAACAAGTAAAGGCTTGGCTTTTATCTGAGCCAAACATCTGTACCTGACAACCGAGGATTATACCTGTACCTGACAACAGAGGTTTATACCTGTACCTGACAACAGAGGTTTATACCTGTACCTGACAACAGAGGTTTATACCTGTAACTGACAACAGTTTATACCTGTACCTGACAACAGAGGTTTATACCTGTACCTGACAACAGAGGTTTATACCTGTACCTGACAACAGAGGTTTATACCTGTACCTGACAACAGAGATTTATACCTGTACCTGACAACAGAGGTTTATACCTGTACCTGACAACAGACCTGTACCTGACAACAGAGGTTTATACCTGTACCTGACAACAGAGGTTTATACCTGTACCTGACAACAGAGGTTTATACCTGTACCTGACAACAGAGGTTTATACCTGTACCTGACAACAGAGGTTTATACCTGACAACAGAGGTTTATACCTGTACCTGGCAACAGAGGTTTATACCTGTACCTGGCAACAGAGGTTTATACCTGTACCTGACAACAGAGGTTTATACCTCTACCTGGCAACAGAGGTTTATACCTGTACCTGACAACAGAGGTTTATACCTGTACCTGACAACAGAGGTTTATACCTGTACCTGACAACAGAGGTTTATACCTGTACCTGACAACAGAGTTTATACCTGCTACCTGACACAGAGGTTTATACCTGTACCTGACAACAGAGGTTTATACTTGTACCTGGCAACAGAGGTTTATACCTGTACCTGGCAACAGAGGTTTATACCTGTACCTGACAACAGAGGTTTATACCTGTACCTGACAACAGAGGTTTATACCTGTACCTGGCAACAGAGGTTATACCTGTAACCTGCCAACAGAGGTTTATACCTGTACCTGACAACAGAGGTTTAACCTGTACCTGACAACAGAGGTTTATACCTGTACCTGACAAACAGAGGTTTATACCTGTACCTGACAACAGAGGTTATACCTGTACCTGACAACAGAGGTGATACCTGTACCTGACAACAGAGGTTTATACCGTACCTGACAACAGAGGTTTATACCTGTACCTGACAACAGAGGTTTATACCTGTACCTGACAACAGAGGTTTCTACCTGTACCTGACAACAGAGGTTCTATACCTGTACCTGACAACAGAGGTTTTTACCCTGTACCTGACAACAGAGGTTTATACCTGTACCTGACAACAGAGGTTTGTACCTGTACCTGACAACAGGGGTTTATACCTGTACCTGACAACAGAGGTTTATACCTGTACCTGACGACAGAGGTTTATACCTGTACCTGACGACAGTTTATACCTGTACCTGACAACAGAGGTTTATACCTGTACCTGACAACAGAGGTTTATACCTGTACCTGACAACAGAGGTTTATACCTGTACCTGACAACAGAGGTTTATACCTGTACCTGACAACAGAGGTTTATACCTGTACCTGACAACAGAGGTTTATACCTGTACCTGACAACAGAGGTTTATACCTGTACCTGACGACAGAGGTTTATACCTGTACCTGACAACAGAGGTTTAGAGAGACAACAACAGTGTGTAGAGAGACAACAACAGTGTGTAGATAGACAACAACAGTGTGTAGATAGACAACAACAGTGTATAGATAGACAACAACAGTTAGACAACAACAGTGTGTAGAGAGACAACAACAGTGTGTAGAGAGACAACAACAGTGTGTAGATAGACAACAACAGTGTGTAGATAGACAACAACAGTGTGTAGATAGACAACAACAGTGTGTAGATAGACAACAACAGTGTGTAGATAGACAACAACAGTGTGCAGAGAGACAACAACAGTGTGTAGATAGACAACAACAGTGTGTAGATAGACAACAACAGTGTGTAGATAGACAACAACAGTGTGCAGATAGACAACAACAGTGTGTAGATAGACAACAACAGTGTGTAGATAGAAAACAACAGTGTGTAGAGAGACAACATCAACAGTGTGTAGAGAGACAACAACAGTGTGTAGAGAGACAACAACAGTGTGTAGATAGACAACAACAGCGTGTAGATAGACAACAACAGTTAGACAACAACAGTGTGTAGAGAGACAACAACAGTGTGTAGAGAGACAACAACAGTGTGTAGATAGACAACAACAGCGTGTAGATAGACAACAACAGTTAGACAACAACAGTGTGTAGAGAGACAACAACAGTGTGTAGAGAGACAACAACAACAGTGTGTAGAGAGACAACAACAGTGTGTAGATAGACAACAACAGTGTGTAGATAGACAACAACAGTGTGTAGAGAGACAACAACAGTGTGTAGATAGACAACAACAGTGTGTAGATTGACAACAACAGTGTGTAGAGAGACAACAACAGTGTGTAGATAGACAACAACAGTGTGTAGAGAGACAACAACAGTGTATAGACAACAACAGTGTGTAGATAGACAACAACAGTGTGTAGATAGACAACAACAGTGTGTAGAGAGACAACAGTGTGTAGATAGACAACAACAGTGTGTAGATAGACAACAACAGTGTGCAGAGAGACAACAACAGTGTGTAGAGAGACAACAACAGTGTGCAGAGAGACAACAACAGTGTGTAGAGAGACAACAACAGTGTGTAGATAGACAACAACAGTGTGTAGAGAGACATCAACAGTGTGTAGAGAGACAACAACAGTGTGTAGATAGACAACAACAGTGTGTAGATAGACAACAACAGTGTGCAGAGAGACAACAACAGTGTGTAGAGAGACAACAACAGTGTGTAGATAGGTCTGTTCCTTTCCTATAAACCAGGTGCACAATCTCTGTCCAAGAGGGAGGTGATTAGAGCACAGCTCACTGGGCACACAGTGGGATAGGACCAGGGAGGACAGGGTAGTCAGGGAGGACAGGGTAGTCAGGGAGGACAGGGAGGACAGGGTGATCAAGGAGGACAGGAGCCAGCTCTGGGACAGGGAGGACAGGGTAGTCAGGGAGGACAGAAGCCAGCTCTGGGACAGGGAGGACAGGGTAGTCAGGGAGGACAGGGTAGTCAGGGAGGGCAGGGGCCAGCTCTGGGACAGGGAGGACAGGGTAGTCAGGGAGGACAGGGTAGTCAGGGAGGACAGGAGCCAGCTCTGGGACAGGGAGGACAGGGTAGTCAGGGAGGACAGGGTTGGACAGGAGCCAGCTCTGGGACAGGGAGGACAGGGTAGTCAGGGAGGACAGGAGACAGCTCTGGGACAGGGAGGACAGGGAGGACAGGAGCCAGCTCTGGGACAGGGAGGACAGGCTAGTCAGGGAGGACAGGGGCCAGCTCTGGGACAGGGAGGACAGGGTAGTCAGGGAGGACAGGAGCCAGCTCTGGGACAGGGAGGACAGGGTAGCCAGGGAGGACAGGAGCCAGCTCTGGGACAGGGAGGACAGGGTAGTCAGGGAGGACAGGGTAGTCAGGGAGGACAGGGTAGTCAGGGTACCAAGTCTGAAACAAGGATGACAGGCAGGACACTGTGCCCGTTCTGGGTCATGTGCTGGATGTTTCAGCAGGGGGTCTTGGCAGTGGAAATAGCTGACTGTAAGTGTTTGGGGGGCTAACCCTGGATGGCTAACCCTGGATGGCTAACCCTGGATGGCTAACTCCAGGCTAACCCTGGATGGCTAACTCTGGATGGCTAACCCTGGGTGACTAACCCTGGATGGCTAACCCTGGATGGCTAACCCTGGATGGCTAACCCTGGGTGACTAACCCTGGATGGCTAACCCTGGATGGCTAACTCCAGGCTAACCCTGGATGGCTAACCCTGGGTGACTAACCCTGGATGGCTAACCCTGGATGGCTAACCCTGGATGGCTAACCCTGGGTGACTAACCCTGGGTGACTAACCCTGGGTGACTAACCCTGGATGGCTAACCCTGGATGGCTAACCCTGGGTGACTAACCCTGGATGGCTAACCCTGGATGGCTAACCCTGGATGGCTAACCCTGGATGGCTAACCCTGGGTGACTAACCCTGGATGGCTAACCCTGGATTTTATTTATTTTATTTATTTTTTTATTTTTTTATTTTATTTCACCTTTATTTAACCAGGTAGGCAAGTTGAGAACAAGTCCTTTATTTAACCAGGTAGGCTAGTAGAGAACAAGTTCTCATTTACAACTGCGACCTGGCCAAGATAAAGCAAAGCAGTTCGACAACATACAAAAACACAGAGTTACACATGGAGTAAAACAACATACAATCAATGATGCAGTAGAAAAAAATAAGACTATATACAATGTGAGCAAATGATGTGAGATAATGGAGGTAAAGGCAAAAAATGCCATGGTGGCAAAGTAAATAAAGTATAGCAAGAAAAAACAATGGAATGGTAGATTTGTAGTTTGAAGAAAGTTAAAAGTTAAAATATAAATAATATGGTGCAAAGGAGCAAAATAAATAAAATAAATAAATACAGTAGGGGAAAAGGTAGTAGTTTGGGCTCAATTATAGATGGGCTATGTACAGGTGCAGTGATCTGTGAGCTGCTCTGACAGCTGGTGCTTAAAGCTAGTGAGGGAGATAAGTGTTTCCAGTTTTAGAGATTTTTGTAGTTCGTTCCAATCATTGGCAGCTGAGAACTGGAAGGAGAGACGACCAAAGGAGGAGTTGGCTTTAGGGGTGACCAGAGAGATATACCTGCTGGAGCGCGTGCTACAGGTGGGTGCTGCTATGGTGACCAGTGAGCGGAGATAAGGGGGGACTTTACCTAGCAGGGATGACTAACCCTGGATGACTAACCCTGGCTGACTACATAACCCTGGCTGACTACGTAACCCTGGCTGACTAACCCTGGCTGACTCACAGTATGACAGTCAGTAAGCCAAGATGTGACTTTACTGTACTTGTCTTTCAGGGAGGTTTTACTGTGACGTTGGGGCCCTGAGAGCTGATCACAGTGTGTCTGGGTGGGACTGGGTAGTCAGGCTAGTCAGCGCGCCTCATGGTTATTACTGGCCCTGTAGAGAACCCAGAACCCAGCACACCTCATGGATATTACTGGCCCAGTAGAGAACCCAGAACCCAGCGCACCTCATGGTTATTACTGGCCCAGTAGAGAACCCAGAACCCAGCACACCTCATGGATATTACTGGCCCAGTAGAGAACCCAGCACACCTCATGGATATTACTGGCCCAGTAGAGAACCCAGAACCCAGCACACCTCATGGATATTACTGGCCCAGTAGAGAACCCAGAACCCAGCACACCTCATGGATATTACTGGCACAGTAGAGAACCCAGAACCCAGCACACCTCATGGATATTACTGGCCCAGTAGAGAACCCAGAACCCAACACACCTCATGGATATTACTGGGCCACGTGGCAGGGACAGGGACAGGGACAGGGACAGGGACAGGGACAGGGTAGATACGAGGCCAGCTCCGGGCCGTATGGTAGGGACAGGGACAGGGACAGGGACAGGGAGGTTAGGGTAGATAAGATGCCAGCTTTGGGCCACGTGGCAGGGACAGGGACAGTGACAGGGACAGGGACAGGGTAGATACGAGGCCAGCTCTGGGCCGTATGGTAGGGACAGGGACAGGGACAGGGAGGTTAGGGTAGATAAGATGCCAGCTTTGGGCCACGTGGCAGGGACAGGGACAGGGACAGGGTAGTTATGAGGCCAGCTCTGGGCCATATGGTAGGGTCAGGGACAGGGACAGGGATAGGGACAGGGACAGGGACAGGGACAGGGTCAGGGACAGGGTCAGGGACAGGGACAGGGTCAGGGACAGGGACAGGGACAGGGACAGGGTCAGGGACAGGGACAGGGACAGGGTAGATACAAGGCCGTATGGTAGGGACAGGGAGGTATTGGCTGATTGGCTGACAGCCTTCCTCAAGCCAAGAGCAGACGGCAGTTGATGACACTGCTTAGCCGTGATAGGCTGTCCCTGGCTCAGTACCACACAGTACAGGCTGTCCCTGGCTCAGTACCACACAGTACAGGCTGTCCCTGGCTCAGTACCACACAGTACAGGCTGTCCCTGGCTCAGTGACACACAGTACAGGCTGTCCCTGGCTCAGTACCACACAGTACAGGCTGTCCCTGGCTCAGTACCACACAGTACAGGCTGTCCCTGGCTCAGTGACACACAGTACAGGCTGTCCCTGGCTCAGTACCACATAGTACAGGCTTTCAGGTTTTAGGGTTAGGGTTAGGTTTAAGGGTTAGGGTTAGGTTTAAGGGTTAGGATTAGGTTTAAGGGTTAGGGTTAGGGTTAAGAGTTAGGGTTAGGTTTAAGGGTTAGGTTTAAGGGTTAGGGTTAGGTTTAAGGGTTAGGGTTAGGGTTAAGAGTTAGGGTTAGGTTTAAGGGTTAGGGTTAGGTTTAAGGGTTAGGGTTAGGGTTAGGGTTAGGTTTAAGGGTTAGGTTTAAGGGTTAGGGTTAGGGTTAGGTTTAAGGGTTAGGGTTAGGGTTAGGTTTAAGGGTTAGGGTTAGGTTTAAGGGTTAGGGTTAGGTTTAAGGGTTAGGGTTAGGGTTTAGGGTTAGGGTTAGGGTTAGGGTTAGCCTATGCATCTTTTCATGTACAGTACCGGTCAAAAGTTTGGACACACCTACTCATTCAAGGGTTTTTCTTTATTTTTACTATCTTCTACATTGTAGAATAATAGTGAAGACATCAAAACTATGAAATAACACGTATGGAATCATGTAGTAACCAAAAAAAGTGTTAAACAAATCCAAAATATATTTTATATTTCAGATTCTTCAAAGTAGCCATCCTTTGCCTTGATGACAGCTTTCCACACTCTTGGCTCTTGGGGCGGCAGGTAGCCTAGTGGTTAGAGAGTAGAGGAGGCAGGTAGCCTAGTGGTTAGAGAGTAGAGGTGGCA
>NW_021822672.1:388015-406945 GCF_901001165.1 Salmo trutta
TCTCTGGACACTGTTAATAAGAATGGGCTTCTCTGGACACTGTTAATAAGAATGGGCTTCTCTGGACACTGTTAATAAGAATGGGCTTCTCAGGACACTGTTAATAAGAATGGGCTTCTCAGGACACTGTTAATTAGAATGGGCTTCTCAGGACACTGTTAATCATACTGGGCTTCTCAGGACACTGTTAATAAGAATGGGCTTCTCAGGACACTGTTAATTAGAATGGGCTTCTCAGGACACTGTTAATTAGAATGGGCTTCTCAGGACACTGTTAATAAGAATGGGCTTCTCAGGACACTGTTAATTAGAATGGGCTTCTCAGGACACTGTTAATTAGAATGGGCTTCTCTAGACACTGTTAATAAGAATGGGCTTCTCTGGACACTGTTAATAAGAATGGGCTTCTCTGGACACTGTTAATAAGAATGGGCTTCTCAGGACACTGTTAATTAGAATGGGCTTCTCAGGACACTGTTAATCATACTGGGCTTCTCAGGACACTGTTAATAAGAATGTGCTTCTCAGGACACTGTTAATTAGAATGGGCTTCTCATGACACTGTTAATTAGAATGGGCTTCTCAGGACACTGTTAATAAGAATGGGCTTCTTAGGACACTGTTAATAAGAATGGGCTTCTCAGGACACTGTTAATAAGAATGGGCTTCTTAGGACACTGTTAATTATAATGGGCTTCTCAGGACACTGTTAATTAGAATGGGCTTCTCAGGACACTGTTAATAAGAATGGGCTTCTCTGGACACTGTTAATTATACTGGGCTTCTCAGGACACTGTTAATTAGAATGGGCTTCTCAAGACACTGTTAATTATACTGGGCTTCTCAGGACACTGTTAATTAAAAGGGGCTTCTCAGGACACTGTTCATTAGAATGGGCTTCTCAGGACACTGTTAATTAGAATGGGCTTCTCAGGACACTGTTAATAAGAATGGGCTTCTCAGGACACTGTTAATTAGAATGGGCTTCTCAGGAAACTGTTAATAAGAATGGGCTTCTCAAGACACTGTTAATTAGACTAGGCTTCTCAGGACACTTTTAATTAGAATGGGCTTCTATTGACACTGTTAATTAAAATGGGCTTCTCAGGACACTGGTAATTAGAATGGGCTTCTCAGGACACTGTTAATAAGAATGGGCTTCTCAGGACACTGTTAATTAGAATGGGCTTCTCTAGACACTGGTAATTAGAATGGGCTTCTCAGGACACTGTTAATTAGAATGGGCTTCTCTAGACACTGGTAATTAGAATGGGCTTCTCAGGACACTGTTAATAAGAATGGGCTTCTCAGGACACTGTTAATTAGAATGGGCTTCTCAGGACACTGTTAATAAGAATGGGCTTCTCTGGACACTGTTAATTATACTGGGCTTCTCAGGACACTGTTAATTAGAATGGGCTTCTCAAGACACTGTTAATTATGCTGGGCTTCTCAGGACACTGTTAATTAAAAGGGGCTTCTCAGGACACTGTTAATTAGAATGGGCTTCTCAGGACACTGTTAATAAGAATGGGCTTCTCATGACACTGTTAATAAGAATGGGCTTCTCAGGACACTGTTAATTAGAATGGGCTTCTCAGGACACTGTTAATAAGAATGGGCTTCTTAGGACACTGTTAATTAGAATGGGCTTCTCAGGACACTGTTAATTAGAATGGGCTTCTCTAGACACTGGTAATTAGAATGGGCTTCTCAGGACACTGTTAATAAGAATGGGCTTCTCAGGACACTGTTAATTAGAATGGGCTTCTCAGGACACTTTTAATAAGAATGGGCTTCTCTGGACACTGTTAATTATACTGGGCTTCTCAACACACTGTTAATTAGAATGGGCTTCTCAACACTGTTAATTATACTGGGCTTCTCAGGACACTGTTAATTAAAAGGGGCTTCTCAGGACACTGTTAATAAGAATGGGCTTCTCAGGACACTGTTAATAAGAATGGGCTTCTCATGACACTGTTAATAAGAATGGGCTTCTCAGGACACTGTTAATAAGAATGGGCTTCTTAGGACACTGTTAATTATAATGGGCTTCTCAGGACACTGTTAATTAGAATGGGCTTCTCAGGACACTGTTAATAAGAATGGGCTTCTCTGGACACTGTTAATTATACTGGGCTTCTCAGGACACTGTTAATTAGAATGGGCTTCTCAAGACACTGTTAATTATACTGGGCTTCTCAGGACACTGTTAATTAAAAGGGGCTTCTCAGGACACTGTTCATTAGAATGGGCTTCTCAGGACACTGTTAATTAGAATGGGCTTCTCAGGACACTGTTAATAAGAATGGGCTTCTCAGGACACTGTTAATTAGAATGGGCTTCTCAGGAAACTGTTAATAAGAATGGGCTTCTCAAGACACTGTTAATTAGACTAGGCTTCTCAGGACACTTTTAATTAGAATGGGCTTCTATTGACACTGTTAATTAAAATGGGCTTCTCAGGACACTGGTAATTAGAATGGGCTTCTCAGGACACTGTTAATAAGAATGGGCTTCTCAGGACACTGTTAATTAGAATGGGCTTCTCTAGACACTGGTAATTAGAATGGGCTTCTCAGGACACTGTTAATTAGAATGGGCTTCTCTAGACACTGGTAATTAGAATGGGCTTCTCAGGACACTGTTAATAAGAATGGGCTTCTCAGGACACTGTTAATTAGAATGGGCTTCTCAGGACACTGTTAATAAGAATGGGCTTCTCTGGACACTGTTAATTATACTGGGCTTCTCAGGACACTGTTAATTAGAATGGGCTTCTCAAGACACTGTTAATTATGCTGGGCTTCTCAGGACACTGTTAATTAAAAGGGGCTTCTCAGGACACTGTTAATTAGAATGGGCTTCTCAGGACACTGTTAATAAGAATGGGCTTCTCATGACACTGTTAATAAGAATGGGCTTCTCAGGACACTGTTAATTAGAATGGGCTTCTCAGGACACTGTTAATAAGAATGGGCTTCTTAGGACACTGTTAATTAGAATGGGCTTCTCAGGACACTGTTAATAAGAATGGGCTTCTCAGGACACTGTTAATTAGAATGGGCTTCTCTAGACACTGGTAATTAGAATGGGCTTCTCAGGACACTGTTAATGAGAATGGGCTTCTCAGGACACTGTTAATTAGAATGGGCTTCTCAGGACACTGTTAATAAGAATGGGCTTCTCTGGACACTGTTAATTATACTGGGCTTCTCAGGACACTGTTAATTAGAATGGGCTTCTCAAGACACTGTTAATTATACTGGGCTTCTCAGGACACTGGTAATTAAAAGGGGCTTTTCAGGACACTGTTAATTAGAATGGGCTTCTCAGGACACTGTTAATTAGAATGGGCTTCTCAGGACACTGTTAATAAGAATGGGCTTCTCAGGACACTGTTAATTAGAATGGGCTTCTCAGGAAACTGTTAATAAGAATGGGCTTCTCAAGACACTGTTAATTAGACTAGGCTTCTCAGGACACTTTTAATTAGAATGGGCTTCTAAAGACACTGTTAATTAAAATGGGCTTCTCAGGACACTGGTAATTAGAATGGGCTTCTCAGGACACTGTTAATTAGAACTGGCTTCTCAGGACACTGAATAAGAGATGGGCCTCTCGGGACACTGTTAATAAGAATGGGCTTCTCAGGACACTGTTAATAACAATGGGCTTCTCAGGACACTGTTAATTAGAATGGGCTTCTCAGGACACTGTGAATAAGAATGGGCTTCTGAGGACACTGTTTGCTTTAGCGCAGTCTGGGAGACTGCTAGCGTACCATACCATAGTATAGTATAGTGTAGCATGGCTAATTCACACTGAACCCCCCCCCCCCTGATGACCTACAGTTAATAGCTCTTAGCATTAGCTATAGCATTAGAGTGTTAGCCTAGTCAGAATTTAGCATTAGCCTTAAGCCCTAGCATTAGCATGGACATTCCTGCCCTGAGTCACACACACTGCTTTGTGCTTAACGGAGAGCTACTAGAAGAAGAAAAAGCTACGTAGCATTGAAGCAGAGACAGCATTGATAACGTTTATTAAATAAAGCTACGTAGCGGTCAGGCAGCGAGAGCATTGCTAACATTTTTAACTCTCGCTGCAATAGACTGCCAAGTGAAACATTGTTGGTGAGTTAGCAGCACTGGAATGCAACAGCAATACAGCATGCAGCGAGGCATAAAACCCTGGACAATACAAGTTTAACTTCTGAAGAATATATATATACAGTAAGATATTTAATAATATATAGAGACAATCCTTATAAATCCATTTCATAATACTCAGTTATGATATTTAATATATAGAGACAATCCTTATAAATCCATTTTATGATATTCAGTGACCCTAAAATGACAGCGATCACCCAAGGTGAACATTTATTGAGTTCGAACCTGCCGTCGGAAATAGCTTTACGGCAATTACAAATCACCCCGTGTGCCGCTGTGCCTTCTGGGTAGCACATTTTTTTAATCTTTATTTTAACAGGGAAAACAGACTGAGACCTGGATCTCTTTTACGGCTGTGCCCTGTGTAAACATGTTGACATGTACAGTTTTAGGCATACAGACAAGAACATTTCAAACATACAAAACAAAAGACACAATTCAACAGAAACAATCCCAGATAACATCATATTGATCCTCCATAACATTTTTGAAATGGGCAAGGGACACCAGAGTGTCTAACTTAAGTTGGATCTGCAGTTTGTTCCATAAATAAGGCGCAAAGGAACTAAAGGCAGTCCTACCCAACTCTGTGGAGACCGCAGGAGTCTCTAATGTAATCCACATCTGTGATCTGGTTTTAAAATTTGTATATCTAGTGGAAATGAATGATGATATATATGGAGGTAGTTTTAAAAGAAGCGCTTTATAAATAAACAAGAGAGCATGCTGCTCTCGCCTCACAGATAGAGAGGCCCAACCCACATGATGAGCCACGTCCCTCTTCTCCCCCCATAAACCTGCCGCCCCACCTCGTTACATCCTCCACAGGAAGACAAGCAGCCCTAGAACACTGCTGTTACCACCGTGGGTTAGGTCAACTACCCTCAGAGATATGGAGTGTAACGATCGTCGCCTGGTGACGAGGAAGCGGACCAAAACGCAGCTGGGAGCGAACACATGTTTATTGAACACACTGGAATAAACATGTACACAAAATCAAGAAAAAATGTCGATACGTTACGTGCTCAAAACAAAGAGACAACACCCCACAAACAGCGTGGGGAAAACAGCACTTAAATGTGATCCCAATCAGAGACAATTAGCGACAGCTGTCTCTGATTGGGAATCGACAGAACCCAACATAGAAATAACCCACCTAGAGCCTACACAAGGCTAAAACGTAAACAAAACACAAACCAAGGAAAAATACCTAACATGACACACCCTGACCCAATCTACCCGAGTTCACCTGGTCAGGGCGTGACATGGAGCTCTATATTACCACCGTGGGTTAGGGCAACTACCCTCAGAGATATGGAGCTCAATATTACCACCGTGGGTTAGGGCAACTACCCTCAGAGATATGGAGCTCTATATTACCACCGTGGGTTAGGGCAACTACCCTCAGAGATATGGAGCTCTATATTACCACCGTGGGTTAGGTCAACTACCCTCAGAGATATGGAGCTCTATATTACCACCGTGGGTTAGGGCAACTACCCTCAGAGATATGGAGCTCTATATTACCACCGTGGGTTAGGGCAACTACCCTCAGAGATATGGAGCTCTATATTACCACCGTGGGTTAGGGCAACTACCCTCAGAGATATGGAGCTCTATATTACCACCGTGGGTTAGGGCAACTACCCTCAGAGATATGGAGCTCTATATTACCACCGTGGGTTAGGGCAACTACCCTCAGAGATATGGAGCTCTATATTACCACCGTGGGTTAGGGCAACTACCCTCAGAGATATGGAGCTCTATAGCAGCTCTCTGTCACAAATGGCACCCTCCCTAGTGCACTACTTTTGACCAGAGCCCAATGGGAGCATATAAGGAATAGGGTGCATCCTATTCCCTAGTGCACTACTTTTGACCAGAGCCCAATGGGAGCATATAAAAGAATAGGGTGCACCCTATTCCCTAGTGCACTACTTTTGACCAGAGCCCAATGGGAGCATATAAGGAATAGGGTGCATCCTATTCCCTAGTGCACTACTTTTGACCAGAGCCCAATGGGAGCATATAAAGGAATAGGGTGCACCCTATTCCCTAGTGCACTACTTTTGACCAGAGCCCAATGGGAGCATATAAAGGAATAGGGTGCACCCTATTCCCTAGTGCACTACTTTTGACCAGAGCCCAATGGGAGCATATAAAGGAATAGGGTGAACCCTATTCCCTAGTGCACTACTTTTGACCAGAGCCCAATGGGAGCATATAAAGGAATAGGGTGCACCCTATTCCCTAGTGCACTACTTTTGACCAGAGCCCAATGGGAGCATATAAAGGAATAGGGTGCATCCTATTCCCTAGTGCACTACTTTTGACCAGAGCCCAATGGGAGCATATAAGGAATAGGGTGCACCCTATTCCCTAGTGCACTACTTTTGACCAGAGCCCAATGGGAGCATATAAAGGACTAGGCTGCCATTTGGGACACAGAGCTGTTATGGAGCCTCATATCTCTGAGGTACAGTTCACCTAACCGATGGCGTTTTAACAGAGTACAGATCCTTGGTTTGTCTTGTTTCAGGACAGGGAAGCAGCAGTCCCTATGCCGGTAGTCCAAGACCACGTCCCAAATGGCACCCTCCCTAGAGCACTACTTCTGACCAGAACACTGTTGGTGCCGACATAGGGAACAGGGTGCCATTTGTGATGTGGACTAGGGACACAGGAACGATATCATAACAGGACTAGCGAAACATATTAGTAACTAGCTGTGTTGTGAGTGGGTAAATTCATGTGATTATATATTTTAGCTTGTAGAGGGTGACCAAGTCAGTGGCCTTGTGGTTGGAGTGTCCGCCCTGAGATCGGAAGGTTGGGGAATTCGATCCCCACCCCAGTTTAGCGTCCTGTCCAGGGTTGTGTACTGGTAACATCAAGCTGCCTCGCATGACAAAGGACAGGCTTCTGCTCCTATGAGCCGTTCTGGCCCGTACAAGTCTCCCACTGACAGGATTATTCCAGTGGCTGTGCTGACTGATCCATCTGCTCTCTCCAGTGTCCCACACTGCACTGCTCTCCTCTGCATATTTCCTAGTGTACTACCACACCACAGCTCTCCCTGACACCACAGTACACCACAGCCCAGTAAACCATACATCTGTGCTCCGTGACACCACAGTACACCACAGCTTTCTCTGACACCACAGTACAGCCCAGTAAACCACACCACAGTACAGCCCAGTAAACCACACCACAGCTCTCCCTGACACCACAGCCCAATAAACCATACATCTGCTCTCCCTGACACCACAGTACAGCCCAGTAAACCACACCACAGTACAGCCCAGTAAACCACACCACAGCTCTCCCTGACACCACAGCCCAATAAACCATACATCTGCTCTCCCTGACACCACAGTACAGCCCAGTAAACCACACCACAGTACAGCCCAGTAAACCACACCACAGCTCTCCCTGACACCACAGTACACCACAGCCCAGTAAACTATACATCTGCTCTCCCTGACACCACAGCCCAGTAAACCATACATCTGCTCTCTCTGACACCACAGTACACCACAGCCCAGTAAACCATACATCTGCTCTCTCTGACACCACAGCCCAGTAAACCATACATCTGCTCTCCATGACACCACAGCCCAATAAACCATACATCTGCTCTCTCTGACACCACAGCCCAGTAAACCATACATCTGCTCTCCATGACACCACAGCCCAGTAAACCATACATCTGCTCTCTCTGACACCACAGTACACCACAGCCCAGTAAACCATACATCTGCTCTCCATGACACCACAGCCCAGTAAACCATACATCTGCTCTCCATGACACCACAGCCCAGTAAACCATACATCTGCTCTCTCTGACACCACAGTACACCACAGCCCAGTAAACCATACATCTGCTCTCCATGACACCACAGCCCAGTAAACCATACATCTGCTCTCTCTGACACCACAGTACACCACAGCCCAGTAAACCATACATCTGCTCTCCATGACACCACAGCCCAGTAAACCATACATCTGCTCTCCCTGACACCACAGCCCAGTAAACCATACATCTGCTCTCCCTGACACCACAGCCCAATAAACCATACATCTGCTCTCTCTGACACCACAGTACACCACAGCCCAGTAAACCACACCACAGCTCTCTCTGACACCACAGCCCAGTAAACCATACATCTGCTCTCCCTGACACCACAGCCCAGTAAACCATACATCTGCTCTCCATGACACCACAGCCCAGTATGGTGGAGAAAAATTGCCAGACGATGTTATAAAGCTTGTATTGTATTATAATGGTTGTTTTATTCGACAGAATAGAGTATTCTGTTAACTATTGTGTGTATGTGTGTTCTACTGAGGATAGGGCCTCTGGGAGATAATACTGACAGAGGAGATTTACGATGTCTTTTGGGTGATAAAACCTAAAAGAGCATTCCAGGTAACATGAGTTAATATTTCTCTTCCATACCGTACCAGGGAGAGACGGTTCCAGTTTGGAGTCGGAGGGACAGGTTTTATAGACTCAGTAGTCAGTTTTAGAGAGATGGATCTGGTTTATAAAGACTCAGTAGTTAGTTTAGAGAGATGGATCTGGTTTTATAGACTCAGTAGTCGGTTTAGAGAGATGGATCTGGTTTATATAGACTCAGTAGTCAGTTTAGAGAGATGGATCTGGTTTATAAAGACTCAGTAGTCAGTTTAGAGAGATGGATCTGGTTTATATAGACTCAGTAGTCAGTTTAGAGAGATGGATCTGGTTTATAAAGACTCAGTAGTCAGTTTAGAGAGATGGATCTGGTTTATAAAGACTCAGTAGTCAGTTTAGAGAGATGGATCTGGTTTATATAGACTCAGTAGTCAGTTTAGAGAGATGGATCTGGTTTATAAAGACTCAGTAGTCAGTTTAGAGAGATGGATCTGGTTTTATAGACTCAGTAGTCAGTTTAGAGAGATGGATCTGGTTTTATAGACTCAGTAGTCAGTTTTAGAGAGATGGATCTGGTTTATAAAGACTCAGTAGTCAGTTTAGAGAGATGGATCTGGTTTATATAGACTCAGTAGTCAGTTTAGAGAGATGGATCTGGTTTATAAAGACTCAGTAGTCAGTTTAGAGAGATGGATCTGGTTTATAAAGACTCAGTAGTCAGTTTAGAGAGATGGATCTGGTTTTATAGACTCAGTAGTCAGTTTAGAGAGATGGATCTGGTTTATATAGACTCAGTAGTCAGTTTAGAGAGATGGATCTGGTTTATAAAGACTCAGTAGTCAGTTTAGAGAGATGGATCTGGTTTATATAGACTCAGTAGTCAGTTTAGAGAGATGGATCTGGTTTTATAGACTCAGTAGTCAGTTTAGAGAGATGGATCTGGTTTTATAGACTCAGTAGTCAGTTTAGAGAGATGGATCTGGTTTATAAAGACTCAGTAGTCAGTTTAGAGAGATGGATCTGGTTTATAAAGACTCAGTAGTCAGTTTAGAGAGATGGATCTGGTTTATATAGACTCAGTAGTCAGTTTAGAGAGATGGATCTGGTTTATAAAGACTCAGTAGTCAGTTTAGAGAGATGGATCTGGTTTTATAGACTCAGTAGTCAGTTTAGAGAGATGGATCTGGTTTTATAGACTCAGTAGTCAGTTTTAGAGAGATGGATCTGGTTTATAAAGACTCAGTAGTCAGTTTAGAGAGATGGATCTGGTTTATATAGACTCAGTAGTCAGTTTAGAGAGATGGATCTGGTTTATAAAGACTCAGTAGTCAGTTTAGAGAGATGGATCTGGTTTATAAAGACTCAGTAGTCAGTTTAGAGAGATGGATCTGGTTTTATAGACTCAGTAGTCAGTTTAGAGAGATGGATCTGGTTTATATAGACTCAGTAGTCAGTTTAGATGGATCTGGTTTATAAGAGATGGATCTGGTTTATAAAGACTCAGTAGTCAGTTTAGAGAGATGGATCTGGTTTATATAGACTCAGTAGTCAGTTTAGAGAGATGGATCTGGTTTTATAGACTCAGTAGTCAGTTTAGAGAGATGGATCTGGTTTTATAGACTCAGTAGTCAGTTTAGAGAGATGGATCTGGTTTATAAAGACTCAGTAGTCAGTTTTAGAGAGATGGATCTGGTTTTATAGACTCAGTAGTCGGTTTAGAGAGATGGATCTGGTTTATAAAGACTCAGTAGTCAGTTTTAGAGAGATGGATCTGGTTTTATAGACTCAGTAGTCAGTTTAGAGAGATGGATCTGGTTTTATAGACTCAGTAGTCAGTTTAGAGAGATGGATCTGGTTTATAAAGACTCAGTAGTCAGTTTAGAGAGATGGATCTGGTTTTATAGACTCAGTAGTCAGTTTAGAGAGATGGATCTGGTTTATAAAGACTCAGTAGTCAGTTTTAGAGAGATGGATCTGGTTTTATAGACTCAGTAGTCAGTTTAGAGAGATGGATCTGGTTTTATAGACTCAGTAGTCGGTTTAGAGAGATGGATCTGGTTTATAAAGACTCAGTAGTCAGTTTAGAGAGATGGATCTGGTTTTATAGACTCAGTAGTCAGTTTTAGAGAGATGGATCTGGTTTTATAGACTCAGTAGTCAGTTTTAGAGAGATGGATCTGGTTTATAAAGACTCAGTAGTCAGTTTAGAGAGATGGATCTGGTTTTATAGACTCAGTAGTCAGTTTAGAGGGATGGATCTGGTTTTATAGCCTCAGTAGTCAGTTTAGAGAGATGGATCTGGTTTATATAGACTCAGTAGTCAGTTTAGAGGGATAAATCTCTCTAATTATATGGGACAGACATATAGTAGTTATTACATTGATCCTTTCAGTAGTTTATATTTATAGCAGAGAGACGAAGGGAGCACAAAGGTCTTTAACAAACCTAATCAAGCTAATGAGTTTAATTAAAGATTAAGCCTGAGCAGAAGCACAAGGACTTATTGGAGATAAAGGGAGGTCTTTATTCCACACTAAGATCATAGGGAAGCCACTTACGAGGGAAGTAATTAGTCCTTCACAAAGAGATATAAAAGACTTGGCTTTAAAGTTGTGGATAATAAAGTTGGATTTGTTTAGAGTAATCCTGACAGTAGTAAACTCAGGTGAGGAATGAACAGGTATTCCTGACAGTAGTAAACTCAGGTGAGGAATGAACAGGTAATCCTGACAGTAGTAAACTCAGGTGAGGAATGAACAGGTAATCCTGACAGTAGTAAACTCAGGTGAGGAATGAACAGGTAATCCTGACGGTAGTAAACTCAGGTGAGGAATTAACAGGTAATCCTGACAGTAGTAAACTCAGGTGAGGAATGAACAGGTAATCCTGACAGTAGTAAACTCAGGTGAGGAATGAACAGGTAATCCTGACAGTAGTAAACTCAGGTGAGGAATGAACAGGTAATCCTGACAGTAGTAAACTCAGGTGAGGAATGAACAGGTAATCCTGACAGTAGTAAACTCAGGTGAGGAATGAACAGGTAATCCTGACAGTAGTAAACTCAGGTGAGGAATGAACAGGTAATCCTGACGGTAGTAAACTCAGGTGAGGAATTAACAGGTAATCCTGACAGTAGTAAACTCAGGTGAGGAATGAACAGGTAATCCTGACAGTAGTAAACTCAGGTGAGGAATGAACAGGTAATCCTGACAGTAGTAAACTCAGGTGAGGAATGAACAGGTAATCCTGACAGTAGTAAACTCAGGTGAGGAATGAACAGGTAATCCTGACAGTAGTAAACTCAGGTGAGGAATGAACAGGTAATCCTGACAGTAGTAAACTCAGGTGAGGAATGAACAGGTAATCCTGACAGTAGTAAACTCAGGTGAGGAATGAACAGGTAATCCTGACAGTAGTAAACTCAGGTGAGGAATGAACAGGTAATCCTGACAATAGTAAACTCAGGTGAGGAATGAACAGGTAATCCTGACAGTAGTAAACTCAGGTGATGAATGAACAGGTAATCCTGACAGTAGTAACTCAGGTGAGGAATGAACAGGTAATCCTGACAGTAGTAAACTCAGGTGAGGAATGAACAGGTAATCCTGACAGTAGTAAACTCAGGTGAGGAATGAACAGGTAATCCTGACAGTAGTAAACTCAGGTGAGGAATGAACAGGTAATCCTGACAGTAGTAAACTCAGGTGAGGAATGAACAGGTAATCCTGACAGTAGTAAACTCAGGTGAGGCAATGAACAGGTAATCCTGACAGTAGTACAACTCAGGTGAGGAATGAACAGGTAATCCTGACAGTAGTAAACTCAGGTGAGGAATGAACAGGTAATCCTGACAGTAGTAAACTCAGGTGAGGAATGAACAGGTAATCCTGACAGTAGTAAAACTCAGGTGAGGAATGAACAGGTAATCCTGACAGTAGTAAACTCAGGTGAGGAATGAACAGGTAATCCTGACAGTAGTAAACTCAGGTGAGGAATGAACAGGTAATCCTGACAGTAGTAAACTCAGGTGAGGAATGAACAGGTAATCCTGACAGTGGTAAACTCAGGTGAGGAATGAACAGGTAATCCTGACAGTGGTAAACTCAGGTGAGGAATGAACAGGTAATCCTGACAGTAGTAACTCAGGTGAGGAATGAACAGGTAATCCTGACAGTAGTAAACTCAGGTGAGGAATGAACAGGTAATCCTGACAGTAGTAAACTCAGGTGAGGAATGAACAGGTAATCCTGACAGTAGTAAACTCAGGTGAGGAATGAACAGGTAATCCTGACAGTAGTAAACTCAGGTGAGGAAAGAACAGGTAATCCTGACAGTAGTAAACTCAGGTGATGAATGAACAGGTAATCCTGACAGTAGTAAACTCAGGTGAGGAATGAACAGGTAATCCTGACAGTAGTAACTCAGGTGAGGAATGAACAGGTAATCCTGACAGTAGTAAACTCAGGTGAGGTATGAACAGGTAATCCTGACAGTAGTAAACTCAGGTGAGGAATGAACAGGTAATCCTGACAGTGGTAAACTCAGGTGAGGAATGAACAGGTAATCCTGACAGTAGTAAACTCAGGTAAGGAATGAACAGGTAATCCTGACAGTAGTAAACTCAGGTGAGGAATGAACAGGTAATCCTGACAGTAGTAAACTCAGGTGAGGTATGAACAGGTAATCCTGACAGTAGTAAAGACTCCCTAGATGGTCTCATTTTACTTGTTCACATCAAAAGTTTTTGCCCGAAAACTATTTTTGTCCATAAGCTTCAAATTTTGACAAAAAAATCATTAGATCGTTGCCTAGTGAGAAGCAATATCATAAAGGAGAAGATAAATTAAAATAAATGAAATGACAAATTGTTAAAGTTTGCTCGTGAGAGATGAAACCATACATTAAATGGAATAAATCCAGCTGTAACCGTGGTATTAACCTTGCTATAACCCTACTATAACCCTACTATAACCCTGATATAAACCTGATATAAACCTACGATAAACCTTCTATAACCCTGCTATAACCCTGTTATAAACCTGATATAACCCTGTTATAAACCTACTACAACCGTGCTATAACCCTGGTATAACCCTACTATAACCCTACTATAACCCTACTATAACCCTACTATAACCCTACTATAACCCTGTTATAAACCTACTATAACCCTGCTATAACCCTGCTATAACCCTACTATAACCCTGCTATAACCCTACTATAACCCTACTATAACCCTGCTATAACCCTACTATAACCCTACTATAACCCTACTATAACCCTGCTATAGCCCTACTATAACCCTACTATAACCCTACTATAACCCTACTATAACCCTACTATAACCCTGGTATAAACCCTACTTTAACCCTACTATAACCCTAATTTAACCCTGATATAAACCCTACTATAACCCTGGTATAAACCCTACTATAACCCTACTATAACCCTGGTATAAACCCTACTATAACCCTACTATAACCCTACTATAACCCTACTATAACCCTACTATAACCCCACTATAACCCTGGTATAAACCCTACTATAACCCTACTATAACCCTACTATAACCCTACTATAACCCTGATATAAACCCTACTATAACCCTGGTATAAACCCTACTATAACCCTGGTATAACCCTACTATAACCCTACTATAACCCTACTATAACCCTACTATAACCCTGGTATAAACCCTACTATAACCCTACTATAACCCTACTATAACCCTACTATAACCCTACTATAACCCTGGTATAAACCCTACTATAACCCTGGTATAACCCTGATATGAACCCTGGTATTAACCCTACTATAACCCTACTATAACCCTGATATAAACCCTACTATAACCCTACTATAACCCTACTATAACCCCTACTATAACCCTGGTATAAACCCTACTATAACCCTACTGTAACCCTACTATAACCCTACTATAACCCTACCCCACAGTGACAACAGCAGTTACAGCCTGGGTAGAACAGGTCACCAGGGAGAACATAGTGACAACAGCAGTTACAGCCTGGGTAGAACAGGTCACCAGGGAGAGCATAGTGACAGCAGTTACAGCCTGTGTAGAACAGGTCACCAGGGAGAACATAGTGACAACCGCAGTTACAGCCTGGGTAGAACAGGTCACCAGGGAGAACATAGTGACAACAGCAGTTACAGCCTGGATAGAACAGGTCACCAGGGAGAACATAGTGACAACAGCAGTTACAGCCTGGGTAGAACAGGTCACCAGGGAGAACATAGTGACGACAGCAGTTACAGCCTGGGTAGAACAGGTCACCAGGGAGAACATAGTGACAACAGCAGTTACAGCCTGGGTAGAACAGGTCACCAGGGAGAACATAGTGACAACAGCAGTTACAGCCTGGATAGAACAGGTCACCAGGGAGAACATAGTGACAACAGCAGTTACAGCCTGGGTAGAACAGGTCACCAGGGAGAACATAGTGACAGCAGTTACAGCCTGGGTAGAACAGGTCACCAGGGAGAACATAGTGACAACCACAGTTACAGCCTGGGTAGAACAGGTCACCAGGGAGAACATAGTGACAGCAGTTACAGCCTGGGTAGTACAGGTCACCAGGGAGAACATAGTGACAGCAGTTACAGCCTGGGTAGAACAGGTCACCAGGGGGAACATAGTGACAGCAGTTACAGCCTGGGTAGAACAGGTCACCAGGGGAGAACATAGTGACAACAGCAGTTACAGCCTGGTAGAACAGGTCACCAGGGAAGAACATAGTGACAACAGCAGTTACAGCCTGGGTAGAACAGGTCACCAGGGAGAACATAGTGACAAACAGCAGTTACAGCCTGGGTAGAAACAGGTCACCAGGGGAGAACATAGTGACAGCAGTTACAGCCTGGGTAGAACAGGTCACCAGGGAGAACATAGTGACACCAGTTACAGCCTGGGTAGAACAGGTCACCAGGGAGAACATAGTGACAGCAGTTACAGCATGGACTAGAAAAGGTCACCAGGGAGACACATAGTGACAGCAGTACAGCCTGGGTAGAAACAGGTCACCAGGGGGAACATAGTGACAGCAGTTACAGCCTGGGTAGAACAGGTCACCAGGGAGAAACATAGTGACAGCAGTTACAGCCTGGGTAGAAAGGTCACCAGGGGGAACATAGTGACAGCAGTTACAGCCTGGGTAGAACAGGTCACCAGGGAGAACATAGTGACGGCAGTTACAGCCCTGGGTAGAACAGGGTCACCAGGGAGAACATATTGACAGCAGTTACAGCCATGGTTAGAACAGGTCACCAGGGAGAACATAGTGACAGCAGTTACAGCATCGGGTAGTACAGGTTCACCAGGTGAGAACATAGTGACAGGCAGTTACGGCCCTGGGTAGAACAGGTCACCAGGGAGAACATAGTGACAGCAGTTACGCCTGGGTAGAACAGGTCACCAGGGAGAACATAGTTGACAGCAGTTACAGCCTGGGGTAGAACAGGTCACCAGGGAGAACATAGTGACAGCAGTTACAGCCTGGGTAGAACAGGTCACCAGGGGAGAGCATAGTGACAGCAGTTACAGCCTGGGTAGAACAGGTCACCAGGGAGAACATAGTGACAGCAGTTACAGCCTGGGTAGAACAGGTCACCAGGGAGAACATAGTGACAGCAGTTACAGCCTGGGTAGAACAGGTCACCAGGGAGAACATAGTGACAGCAGTTACAGCCTGGGTAGAACAGGTCACCAGGGAGAACATAGTGACAGCAGTTACAGCCTGGGTAGAACAGGTTACCAGGGAGAACATAGTGACAACAGCAGTTACAGCCTGGGTAGAACAGGTCACCAGGGAGAACATAGTGACAACAGCAGTTACAGCCTGGGTAGAACAGGTCACCAGGGAGAACATAGTGACAGCAGTTACAGCCTGGGTAGAAAGGTCACCAGGGAGAGCATAGTGACAGCAGTTACAGCCTGGTAAAAACAGGTCACAGGGAGAACATAGTGACAACCGCAGTACAAGCCTGGGTTAGAACAGGTGTCACCCGGCGAGAACATTAAGAGTGAACAGCAGTTACAGCCTGGGTAGAACCGGTCACCAGGAGACACATAGTGACAGCCGTTTACAGCCTGGGTAGAACAGGTCACCACGGCGAGAACATTAGTGGACATGCAGTACGCGTCCTGGGTTAGAACAGGTCACCAGGGTGAGAACATAGCGACAGCAGTAGTTACAGCCTGGGTAGAACAGGCTACCAGGAGAGCACATAGTTGACAGCAGTTACAAGCCTGGGTAGCCTAGATACAGGTCTCCAGGGAGAACTACTAGTGACAGCATTTACAGCTCTGAATAACAGGTCACCAGGGAGAACATAGTGACGACAGCAGTTACAGCCTGGGTTAGAACAGGTCACCAGGGAGAACATATTGACATCAGTTACAAGGCCTGGGTAGAACAGGTCACCAGGAGGAGAACATAGTGACAGCATTACAAGCCTGGGTAGTACAGGTCACCAGGGAGGAACATAGTGACAGCAGTTTACAGCCTGGGTAGAACAGGTCCCCCCCGGGAGAACATAGTGACAAGCAGAGTTTACAAGCCTGGGTAGACAGGTCACACAGGGAGAACATACAGGGTTACAGCAGTTACAGCCTGGGTAGAACAGTTCACCAGGGAGAGCATACAGTGCATACCTAAAGTATTAGACCCCTTGACTTTTTCCACATTTTGTTACTTTACAGCCTTATTCTAAAATTGATTCAATTGTTTTTTCCCCTCATCAATCTACACACAATACCCCATAATGACAAAGCAAAAACTGTTTTTTTGTTGTTGCAAATGTATAAAAAAACAACAACTGAAATATCTACTTTACATGTGTATTCAGAGCCTTTACTGAGTACTTTGTTAAAGCACCTTTGGCAGCAATTACAGCCTCTTGGGTATGATGCTACAAGTTTGGCACAGCTGTATTTGGGGAGTTTCTCCCATTATTCTCTGCAGATCCTCTCAGGCACTGTCAGGTTGGATGGGGAGCATCACTGCACAGCTATTTTCAGGTCTCTCCAGCGATGTTAGATCGGGTTCAAGTCTGGACTCTGGCTGGACCACTCAAGGACATTCAGAGACTTGTCCCTGAAGCCACTCCTGCGTTGTCTTGGCTGTGTCCATAGGGTCGTTGTCCTGTTGGAAGGTGAACCTTCACCCCAGTCTGAGGTCCTGAGCGCTCTGGAGCAGGTTTTCATCTAGGATCTCTCTGTACTTTACTCTGTTCATCTTTCCTTAGATCATGACTAGTCTCCCAGGCCCTGCCGCTGAAAATCATCCCCACAGCGTGATGCTGCCACCACATGCTTCACCGTAGGGATGGTGCCAGGTTTCCCCTCCAGACGTGACACTTCGCATTCAGGCCAAAGAGTTCAATCCTTGGTTTCATCAGACCAGAGAATCTTGTTTATCATGGTCTAAGAGTCTTTAAGTGCCTTTTGGCAAACTCCAAGCGGGCTGTCGTGACTTTTCCTGAGGAGTGGCTTCCATCTGGCCACTCTACCATAAGGCCTGATTGGAGAGACGAACAGAGATGGCTGCAGGAGATGGTCATCCTTCTGGGAAGGTTCTCCCATCTCCACAGAGGAAACTCTGGAGCTCTGTCAGAGTGACTATCGGGTTCTTGGTCACCCTCCTGACCACGGCCCTTCTCCCCCGATTGCTCAGTTGGAGTCTTAGTGTTTCCAAAACTTCTTCCGTTAAGAATGAATGGAGGCCACTGTGTTCTTGGGGACCTTCAATATTGCAGAAATGTTTTGGTACCCTTCCCCAGATCTGTTTTGGTACCCATCCCTGACGCAGGGATTCAGTGACATATGTTTCCATAGCCTCCGTCTCCGCCTGTGACAGGGGATACACGTGACTCCTGGGAAGTGCGGCGTCTACCAGGAGATCTATCCCACAATCCCCCCGACGATGAGGTGGTAATTGAGTCACCCTCTTTTTAGAGAAGGCGAGAAACAAGTCGGAATATTCGGGAGGAATGCGCACGGTGGAGACCTGGTCTGGACTTTCCACCGTGGTAGCACCAACGGAAACCCCTACACGCCTCACCGAGCACTCTCGCGACCACCCCGTGAGAGCCCTCTGTTGCCAAGAAACAGTGGTGTTATGACAAGCTAACCAGGGTAGGCCTAGCACCACGGGAAACGCAGGAGAGTCAATGAGAAAGAGACTGATCTTTCCCTGTGACCCCCCTGCGTCACCATGCCCAGAGGAGCGGTGGCCTCCCTAATCAACCCTGACCCTAATGGTCGACTATCTAAGGCGTGAACGGGGAAGGGCACAACCACGGGAACAATGGGGATCC
>NW_021822672.1:407445-432445 GCF_901001165.1 Salmo trutta
GAGAGAGAGATAGGAGAGAGATGAGCGAGATCGAGAGAATGAGAGAGAGAGAGAGAGAGAGAGAGAGAGAGAGAGAGAGGGATGGACATCGAATTATAAACGAGAAAATGACGAGGCTGAATAGCTGTCTTCAGATATCTGATATCTGATATCTGATATCTCACTAAGTAGGTTTTGCGTGTGGACTTTCCATTTACTGTTATAAGTTGACAGACTTAACTGGCATGATTAGATAAAGTTTAGGAAACGCAAAAAAAGCGTGTGGGTGTTGTGACTATCCATCCCCCGATATAAATGGCTAAGGTATTATGATACAAATTGGATTTGTTGAACATATTATGCCGAAAATGTGCATTAATAAACAATTTTGTGCAGAAATGGCTGCGATGGGACAATGATTTATGGGTTAAATTTGAGAGTCATACTTGTTTAAGGTTGCTGTAGAGTTTGCCCAGGTGACCACTCAGAGTAATTATTTTGTATGATGTGATTTCTTTTGATGATTGTTTTTCGTAAGGGGAATGCATTTTTTGAAAAGCATTTATTTCCATTGTTTTATTTAAAATTTCTTCAGGATCGGTGGGTCCCCCTCCACGGGACGATTGAGCTAACGTAGGCTAATGCGATTAGCATGAGGTTGTAAGTAACAAGAACATTTCCCAGGACATAGACATGCCTGATATTGGCAGAAAGCTTAAATTCTTGTTCATCTAACTGCACTGTCCAATTTACAGCAGCTATTACAGTGAAAATAATACCATGCTATTGTTTGAGGAGAGTGCACAGTTATGAACATGAAAAGTTATTAATAAACAAATTATGCACATTTGGGCAGTCTTGATACAACATTTTGAACAGAAATGCAATGGTTCATTGGAGCAGTCTAAAACTTTGCACATACACTGCTAAATCGCACCAGGGCTGGAATAATACATTATGGCCTTTCTCTTGCATTTCGAAGATGATGGTACAAAAAATACAAAAGAACGGTTGGTTTTTTCTTTGTATTATCTTTCACCAGATCTAATGTGTTATTTTCTCCTACATTAATTTCACATTTCCATAAACTTCAAAGTGTTTCCTTTCAAATGGTACTAAGAATATGCATATCCTTGCTTCAGGGCCTGAGATAAAGGCAGTTAGATTTGGGTTTGTCATTTTAGATGAACGTTTTTTTTTAAAAGGGGTGGATCCTTTTTAATAGGAATTAATTTGGTGTTGGACTGAATACAATCACACTGCTTGCACAATTATTAGGCAAATTGTATTCCTCTGGATTAATTTTATTGCCGAACAAACACAATGCTCTCAGTTAATCCAAAATGTTATTGAACCTCAAACCTGAATGTTTAACAAAGGAAAAGTGAGTTTTGTCTTTCTCAGGAAAATATAAGTGTGCAGAATTATTAGGCAACTATTAGTGTGCAGAATTATTAGGCAACTAAATTACAAAAAATAATTTCTCTCAACTCACTTGTTTATTTGTAGAGTAAGTGTAACAGATAAGTAACACAAAATTACAATTCTATAACATTTTTGGCCTTTCAAAAATATTCAGTGACCAATATAGCCACCCTTATTTTCAATAACTGCCATGAGCCTTCCATCCATGGAGTCTGTCAGTTTCTTGATCTGTTCACGATCAATTTTCGCTGAAGCAGCAACCACAGCCTCCCAAATGCTCTTCAAAAAGGTGTATTGTCTTCTATCACTGTACATCTCACGTTTGCGAAGGGCCCACAAGTTCTCAATCGGATTGAAGTCAGGTGAGGAAGGGGGCGAGGTCATTATTCAGGCATCTTTGAGGCCCTTGCTGGCTAGCCAAGCAGTGGAGTACTTGGATGCATGTGATGGAGCATTGTCCTGCATAAAGATCATGGCCTTCTAGAATGCTGAGGACTTCTTCCTGTACCACTGTTTGACGAAAGAATCTTCCAGAAACTGGCAGTAGGTTTGGGAGTTGAGTTTCAGTCCATCTTCAACCTGAAAAGGTCCAACTACCTCATCCTCAATGATAGCAGCCCATACCAGTACCCCTCCTTCACCTTGCTGGCACCTGACTCAAAGTGGTGCCCTGTGTCCATTACTGATCCAGCCACGGGCCCATCCATTTGGTCCATCAAGAGTCACTTTCATTTCATCTGTCTATAAAACCTTTGAAAAATCTGTCTTCAAGGTATTTCTTTGCCCGATCTTAACGCTTCAACTTGTGAATCTTATTCAGTGGTGGTCTTGTTTCAGTCTTCTTGATCTTGGCCATGTCTCTGAGCTCTTGACACCTTGTACTTCTGAACACTCCTAGGTAGGTTGCAGTTCTGGAATACGGTGGCGCCGGAGGATAATGGGTTCCTGGTAGGTTGCAGTTCTGGAATACGGTGGCCCCGGAGGATAATGGGTTCCTGGTAGTTTGACGTTTAATTCTTCTCACGTCTTTTGCAGTTAATTTCTGCCTTTTCTTCCCCAATGCGTTTTTTTTGCGCCCCAGTTGACTATTCGCAAACAAAACGTTTGAATGTCCGGTGGTCACGCCTCAATAGTTTAGCTATTTAAAGAGTGTCGCATCCGTCTGAAAGGCATTTTACATTTTTGGCTTTTCAGTGTCAGTTAAATTTATTTTTTTGGCCCATTTTACCTGAGGTAATGAGGCTGCCTAATAATTATGCACACCTTGATATAAGGTGTTATTCACGTTCGCAAACACCCTCCCTCATTACACAAATACACATCACCTGAAAATGATTCAATCCAATAAGCATTCAAGTTTATATGGTTTTGGAGTTGGAAAATGTGAATAGAAACAATGATAAGATCAGAATACTCACTTGCCTAATAATTGTGCACGCAGTGTAGTGTTGTAACTCAGTAGACTTCATTGTTGGATCTTCCTAAATTTGATCAGATCTACAATTACGGAAAGACTGTAGTTTTCACAGTACCGTGTTTAAGCTACTGACTGAAGGAGTTACGGCTGATTTCCAACAAAACCATTTCCTTTCTGCCTGCTAGTTGTAGCAAGTGTTGTAACCTCTAACCTTTCACAGCAATACCGGGTGAAGACGATAGAGTTCCACGTTTTAATAGTTAATGCTCTGAGCTTTACGTTGGCCTTGTGTACAACATTTGAGAAGATGTTCTTGATGTCGCTAATTCCTGGTTTTCAAGTGAGTTGGAAAGGAGGAATAATCTACATTGGCAATCTACATCTACACTGACAATCTACACTGACAATCTACACTGACCATCTACACTGACAATCTACACTGACAATCTACACTGGCAATCTACACTGGCAATCTACACTGACAATCTACACTGACCATCTACACTGACAATCTACACTGACAATCTACACTGACAATCTACACTGACAATCTACACTGACAATCTACACTGGCAATCTACACTGACAATCTACACTGTCAATCTATACTGACAATCTACACTGACAATCTACACTGACAATCTACACTGGCAATCTACACCTACACTGACCATCTACACTGACAATCTACATTGACAATCTATACTGACAATCTACACTGACAATCTACATTGACAATCTACACTGACAATCTACACTGACAATCTACACTGGCAATCTACACCTACACTGACCATCTACACTGACAATCTACATTGACAATCTATACTGACAATCTACACTGACAATCTACACTGACAATCTACACCTACAATCTACACTGGCAATCCACACTGACCATCTACATTGGCAATCTATACTGACAATCTACATTGACAATCTATACTGACAATCTACACTGACAATCTACACTGACAATCTACACCTACAATCTACACTGGCAATCCAAACTGACCATCTACACTGACCATCTACACTGGCAATCTACACTGACAATCTACACTGACCATCTACACTGGCAATCTACACTGACCATCTACACTGACCATCTACACTGGCAATCTACACTGACCATCTACACTGACCATCTACACTGACCATCTACACTGACCATCTACACTGACCATCTACACTGACAATCTACACTGACAATCTACACTGACAATCTACACCGACAATCTACACCGGCAATCTACACCGGCAATCTACACCGACAATCTACACCGACAATCTACACCGACAATCTACACCGGCCATCTACACCGGCCATCTACACCGGCCATCTACACCGGCCATCTACACCGGCCATCTACACCGGCAATCTACACCGACAATCTACACTGACAATCTACACCGGCAATCTACACCGACAATCTACACCTACAATCTACACTGGCAATCTACACCGACAATCTACACCGACAATCTACACTGACAATCTACACTGGCAATCTACACTGACAATCTACACTGACCATCTACACTGGCAATCTACACTGACCATCTACACTGACAATCTACACTGACAATCTACACTGACAATGTACACAGACAATCTACACCGACAATCTACACTGACAATCTACACTGGCAATCTACACTGACAATCTACACTGGCAATCTACACTGACAATCTACACTGGCAATCTACACCTACAATCTACTCTGGCAATCTACACCTACAATCTACACTGACCATCTACACTGACAATCTACACCTACAATCTACACTGACAATCTACACCTACAATCTACACTGACAATCTACACTGACAGCAGGTAGTGCATTTGGGGTCGAGCATAACTTCAGTTCCCTTTGGAAGCACAGGGACTTCCTCACCTCGTCTGGCAACAGTCTCCCCGACCCTACAGATTGTACCACTTCCCCCTTTTCTGCAGAAAACATGTTTTCTCTACAGGATGTCTCTGACCTCCAACAAGGTGTTTCTCGCCCCCTGGGGAAGTGAGATAGTTGAGGAAGAAATGTTTGTTTTGACACACAGAGGAACCTCTGGCTGTGGGTAAACGGTTTTTTAAAATCTCTTTTTCAAGAGCGTCCTGGCCAAGATAGGCAGCGCCAAGTCGTTACAAAATTACAGACAAACAACATGAAAAACTACAAGTAATCTAGTAAAAACCATAGAATTAAGAAAGAATATAACAAAATCAAAAACAGCAAATTAAAAACATTGACATGTCAGGGAATCAGTCTCAAGATCATTCATCAGTGATTTAAAAACACCAATCGGGACAAGTTCTTCACTATTTAATAGTGAAACATGATGCAATACAAAAATACATAAACTAACCAGAAAACAACAAACCGTGACGCAGAGGGAAAAAACACACTACTCAAAATATATTCACCCACAAACAACATGCAGAAACACCCCTACTAAATAGGACCCCCAATTAGAGGCAACGAGGACCAGCTGACTCTAATTGACGGTCAACCCAATAAACCCCAACCTAGAAATAGACAAACTAGAACTACAACATAGAAATAGAAAACATAGAACAAACACAAAAACACTCCCTGTCACGCCCTGACCACTCTACCATATATGTCAGGACGTGACACTATGTCAGAACACATAATGATGGATTTCATTGAATGACCTCCATGCCCACGGGTAACAGTAATGCCCCTGGCTGACCTCCATGCCTACGGGTAACAGTAATGCCCCTGGCTGACCTCCATGCCACGGGCAACAGTAATGCCCCTGGCTGACCTCCATGCCTACGGGTAACAGTAATGCCCCTGGCTGACCTCCATGCCATGGGTAACAGTAATGCCCCTGGCTGACCTCCATGCCATGGGTAACAGTAATGCCCCTGGCTGACCTCCATGCCTACGGGTAACAGTAATACCCCTGGCTGACCTCCATGCCTACGGGTAACAGTAATGCCCCTGGCTGACATCCATGCCTACGGGTAACAGTAATGCCCCTGGCTGACCTCCATGCCTACGGGTAACAGTAATGCCCCTGGCTGACCTCCATGCCTACGGGTAACAGTAATGCCCCTGGCTGACCTCCATGCCACGGGCAACAGTAATGCCCCTGGCTGACCTCCATGCCTACGGGTAACAGTAATGCCCCTGGCTGACCTCCATGCCTACGGGTAACAGTAATGCCCCTGGCTGACCTCCATGCCACGGGCAACAGTAATGCCCCTGGCTGACCTCCATGCCTACGGGTAACAGTAATGCCCCTGGCTGACCTCCATGCCATGGGTAACAGTAATGCCCCTGGCTGACCTCCATGCCACAGGTAACAGTAATGCCCCTTGGCTGACCTCCATGCCTACGGGTAACAGTAATGCCCCTGGCTGACCTCCATGCCTACGGGTAACAGTAATGCCCCTGGCTGACCTCCATGCCTACGGGTAAAAGTAATGCCCCTGGCTGACCTCCATGCCTACGGGTAACAGTAATGCCCCTGGCTGACCTCCATGCCTACGGGTAACAGTAATGCCCCTGGCTGACCTCCATGCCTACGGGTAACAGTAATGCCCCTGGCTGACCTCCATGCCACGGGCAACAGTAATGTCCCTGGCTGACCTCCATGCCTACGGGTAACAGTAATGCCCCTGGCTGACCTCCATGCCTACGGGTAACAGTAATGCCCCTGGCTGACCTCCATGCCACGGGCAACAGTAATGCCCCTGGCTGACCTCCATGCCTACGGGTAACAGTAATGCCCCTGGCTGACCTCCATGCCTACGGGTAACAGTAATGCCCCTGGCTGACCTCCATGCCACGGGCAACAGTAATGCCCCTGGCTGACCTCCATGCCTACGGGTAACAGTAATGCCCCTGGCTGACCTCCATGCCATGGGTAACAGTAATGCCCCTGGCTGACCTCCATGCCACAGGTAACAGTAATGCCCCTTGGCTGACCTCCATGCCTACGGGTAACAGTAATGCCCCTGGCTGACCTCCATGCCTACGGGTAACAGTAATGCCCCTGGCTGACCTCCATGCCTACGGGTAACAGTAATGCCCCTGGCTGACCTCCATGCCTACGGGTAACAGTAATGCCCCTGGCTGACCTCCATGCCTACGGGTAACAGTAATGCCCCTGGCTGACCTCCATGCCTACGGGTAACAGTAATGCCCCTGGCTGATCTCCATGCCATGGGTAACAGTAATGCCCCTGGCTGACCTCCATGCCTACGGGCAACAGTAATGCCCCTGGCTGACCTCCATGCCATGGGTAACAGTAATGCCCCTGGCTGACCTCCATGCCATGGGTAACAGTAATGCCCCTGGCTGACCTCCATGCCTACGGGTAACAGTAATACCCCTGGCTGACCTCCATGCCTACGGGTAACAGTAATGCCCCTGGCTGACATCCATGCCTACGGGTAACAGTAATGCCCCTGGCTGACATCCATGCCTACGGGTAACAGTAATGCCCCTGGCTGACCTCCATGCCTACGGGTAACAGTAATGCCCCTGGCTGACCTCCATGCCTACGGGTAACAGTAATGCCCCTGGCTGACCTCCATGCCACGGGCAACAGTAATGCCCCTGGCTGACCTCCATGCCTACGGGTAACAGTAATGCCCCTGGCTGACCTCCATGCCTACGGGTAACAGTAATGCCCCTGGCTGACCTCCATGCCACGGGCAACAGTAATGCCCCTGGCTGACCTCCATGCCTACGGGTAACAGTAATGCCCCTGGCTGACCTCCATGCCACGGGTAACAGTAATGCCCCTTGGCTGACCTCCATGCCACAGGTAACAGTAATGCCCCTTGGCTGACCTCCATGCCTACGGGTAACAGTAATGCCCCTGGCTGACCTCCATGCCTACGGGTAACAGTAATGCCCCTGGCTGACCTCCATGCCTACGGGTAACAGTAATGCCCCTGGCTGACCTCCATGCCTACGGGTAACAGTAATGCCCCTGGCTGACCTCCATGCCTACGGGTAACAGTAATGCCCCTGGCTGACCTCCATGCCTACGGGTAACAGTAATGCCCCTGGCTGACCTCCATGCCTACGGGTAACAGTAATGCCCCTGGCTGACCTCCATGCCACGGGCAACAGTAATGCCCCTGGCTGACCTCCATGCCTACGGGTAACAGTAATGCCCCTGGCTGACCTCCATGCCTACGGGTAACAGTAATGCCCCTGGCTGACCTCCATGCCACGGGCAACAGTAATGCCCCTGGCTGACCTCCATGCCTACGGGTAACAGTAATGCCCCTGGCTGACCTCCATGCCTACGGGTAACAGTAATGCCCCTGGCTGACCTCCATGCCACGGGCAACAGTAATGCCCCTGGCTGACCTCCATGCCTACGGGTAACAGTAATGCCCCTGGCTGACCTCCATGCCACGGGTAACAGTAATGCCCCTGGCTGACCTCCATGCCACAGGTAACAGTAATGCCCCTTGGCTGACCTCCATGCCTACGGGTAACAGTAATGCCCCTGGCTGACCTCCATGCCTACGGGTAACAGTAATGCCCCTGGCTGACCTCCATGCCTACGGGTAACAGTAATGCCCCTGGCTGACCTCCATGCCTACGGGTAACAGTAATGCCCCTGGCTGACCTCCATGCCTACGGGTAACAGTAATGCCCCTGGCTGACCTCCATGCCTACGGGTAACAGTAATGCCCCTGGCTGATCTCCATGCCATGGGTAACAGTAATGCCCCTGGCTGACCTCCATGCCTACGGGCAACAGTAATGCCCCTGGTTGACCTCCATGCCATGGGTAACAGTAATGCCCCTGGCTGACCTCCATGCCATGGGTAACAGTAATGCCCCTGGCTGACCTCCATGCCTACGGTTAACAGTAATACCCCTGGCTGACCTCCATGCCTACGGGTAACAGTAATGCCCCTGGCTGACATCCATGCCTACGGGTAACAGTAATGCCCCTGGCTGACCTCCATGCCTACGGGTAACAGTAATGCCCCTGGCTGACCTCCATGCCTACGGGTAACAGTAATGCCCCTGGCTGACCTCCATGCCTACGGGTAACAGTAATGCCCCTGGCTGACCTCCATGCCTACGGGTAACAGTAATGCCCCTGGCTGACCTCCATGCCACGGGTAACAGTAATGCCCCTGGCTGACCTCCATGCCGACGGGTAACAGTAATGCCCCTGGCTGATCTCCATGCCCACGGGTAACAGTAATGCCCCTTGGCTGACCTCCATGCCTACGGGTAACAGTAATGCCCCTGGCTGACCTCCATGCCATGGGTAACAGTAATGCCCCTGGCTGACCTCCATGCCTACGGGTAACAGTAATGCCCCTGGCTGACCTCCATGCCACGGGTAACAGTAATGCCCCTGGCTGACCTCCATGCCACGGGTAACAGTAATGCCCCTGGCTGACCTCCATGCCTACGGGTAACAGTAATGCCCCTGGCTGTTCTCCATGCCTACGGGTAACAGTAATGCCCCTGGCTGACCTCCATGCCAGGGGTAACAGTAATGCCCCTGGCTGATCTCCATGCCATAGGTAACAGTAATGCCCCTGGCTGACCTCCATGCCTACGGGTAACAGTAATACCCCTGGCTGACCTCCATGCCTACGGGTGACAGTAATGCCCCTGGCTGACCTCCATGCCTACGGGTAACAGTAATACCCCTGGCTGACCTCCATGCCACGGGCAACAGTAATACCCCTGGCTGACCTCCATGCCTACGGGTAACAGTAATGCCCCTGGCTGACCTCCATGCCAGGGGTAACAGTAATGCCCCTGGCTGATCTCCATGCCATGGGTAACAGTAATACCCCTGGCTGACCTCCATGCCTACGGGTAACAGTAATGCCCCTGGCTGATCTCCATGCCACGGGTAACAGTAATGCCCCTGGCTGACCTCCATGCCTACGGGTAACAGTAATGCCCCTGGCTGACCTCCATGCCTACGGGTAACAGTAATGCCCCTTGGCTGACCTCCATGCCACGGGCAACTGTAATACCCCTGGCTGACCTCCATGCCTACAGGTAACAGTAATGCCCCTGGCTGACCTCCATGCCATGGGTAACAGTAATACCCCTGGCTGACCTCCATGCCTACGGGTAACAGTAATGCCCCTTGGCTGACCTCCATGCCTACGGGTAACAGTAATGCCCCTGGCTGACCTCCATGCCATGGGTAACAGTAATGCCCCTGGCTGACCTCCATGCCTACGGGTAACAGTAATGCCCCTGGCTGACCTCCATAACACAGGTAACAGTAATGCCCTTGGCTGACCTCCATGCCTACGGGTAACAGTAATGCCCCTGGCTGACCTCCATGCCTACGGGTAACAGTAATGCCCCTGGCTGATCTCCATGCCTACGGGTAACAGTAATGCCCCTGGCTGACCTCCATGCCTATGGGTAACAGTAATGCCCCTGGCTGACCTCCATGCCTACGGGTAACAGTAATGCCCCTGGCTGACCTCCATGCCTACGGGTAACAGTAATGCCCCTGGCTGACCTCCATGCCTACGGGTAACAGTAATGCCCCTGGCTGACCTCCATGCCTACGGGTAACAGTAATGCCCCTGGCTGACCTCCATGCCATGGGTAACAGTAATGCCCCTGGCTGACCTCCATAACACGGGTAACAGTAATGCCCCTGGCTGACCTCCTTGCCATGGGTAACAGTAATGCCCCTGGCTGACCTCCATAACACGGTTAACAGTAATGCCCCTGGCTGACCTCCATAACACGGGTAACAGTAATGCCCCTGGCTGACCTCCATAACACGGGTAACAGTAATGCCCCTGGCTGACCTCCATGCCTACGGGTAACAGTAATGCCCCTGGCTCTACTGTAAACGCAGCAAAAAAAAGAAACGTCCCTTTTTCAGGACCCTGCCTTTCAAAGATAATTAATAAAAAAATCTAAATAATGTCACAGATCTTCATTGTAAAGGGTTTAAACACTGTTTCCCATACTTGTTCAATGAACCATAAACAATTAATGAACATGCACCTGTGGAACGGTCGTTAAACTTAGGACACTAAAGAGGTCTTTCTACTGACTCTGAAAAAACACCAAAAGAAAGATGCCCAGGGTCCCTGCTCATCTGCGTGAACGTGCCTTAGGCATGCTGCAAGGAAGCATGAGGACTGCAGATGTTGCCAGAGCAATAAATTGCAATGTCCGTAATGTGAGACCCCTTAATACAGCTACAGGGAGACAGGACAGACAGCTGATCGTCCTCGCAGTGGCAGACCACATGTAACAACACCTACACAGGATCGGTACATCCAAACATCACACCTGCGGGACAGGTACAGGATGGCAACAACAACTGCCCGAGTTACACCAGGAACGCACAATCCCTCCAGCAGTGCTCAGACTGTCCGCAATAGGCTGAAAGAGAACTGAGAGCTTGTAGACCTGTTGTAAGGCAGGTCCTCACCAGACATCACCGGTAACAACGTCGCCTATTGGCACAAACCCACCGTCACTGGACCAGACAGGACTGGCAAAAAATGCTCTTCTCTGACGAGTCGCGGTTTTGTCTCACCAGGGGTGATGGTCGGATTCGCATTTATCGTCGAAGGAATGAGCGTTACGCCGAGGCCTGTACTCTGGAGCGGGATGGATTTGGAGGTGGAGGGTCCGTCATGGTCTGGGGCGGTGTGTCAGAGCATCATCGGACTGAGCTTGTTGTCATTGCAGGCAATCTCAACGCTGTGCATTACAGGGAAGACGTCCTCCTCCCTCATGTGGTACCCTTCCTGCAGGCTCATCCTGACATGACCCTCCAGCATGACAATGCCACCAGCCATACTGCTCGTTCTGTCCATGATTTCCTGCAAGACGGGAATATCAGTGTTCTGCCATGGCCAGCGAAGAGCCCAGATCTCAATCCCATTGAGCACATCTGGGACCTGTTGGATCGGAGGGTGAGGGCTAGGGCGATTCCCCCCAGAAATGTCTTGGAACTTGCAGGTGCCTTGGTGGAAGAGTGGGGTAATATCTCACAGCAAGAATTGGCAAATCTGGTGCAGTCCATGAGGAGGAGATGCACTGCAGTACTTAATGCAGATGGTGGCCACACCAGATACTGACTGTTACTTTTGATTTTGAACCCCCATTTGTTCAGGGACACATTTTTCCATTTCTGTTAGTCTGTGGATCTTGTTCAGTTTATGTCTCAGTTGTTGAATATTTGTATTTCTCAAAATCTTTATTTAACTAGAAAAGAAAAGTCAGTTAAGAACAAATTCTTATTTTCAATGACGGCCTAGGACCAGTGGGTTAACTGTCTTGTTCAGGGTCAGAACGACAGATTTTTACCTTGTCAGCTCGGGGATTCGATCTTGGTATCCTTTCGGTTACTAGTCCAACGCTCTAACCACTAGGCTAGCCAAAATCTGTCGTTCTGCCCCTGAGCAAGGCAGTTAATCCACTGTATCCCGGGCGCTAAAGACGCAAACGTCGATTACGGCGCCTCTCTGATTCAGAGGATTTGGGTTAAATGCAGAAGACACGTTTCAGTTGAAATGCATTCACTTGTACAACTGACTAGGTATCATCCCCCTTTTCCCTTCACTTCACAATGTTCTGAAGTCTATTTAGCGCTGCTAAATGAAGAAGTGACGCGATTTGTGCAATACCCCTTTGAATTGTTTACATTATGTCAAGGTGTTAACGGAGGTCATTCACGTGGATAAGGTCACAGTGTTTGAAAGATCCCTTCCCCAGATGTTTATATTTATATCTGCCAAGGCTGAAAAGACGGAATCGTGCTTATTTATGTTAAATTCAGTGTAGTCTCAAAAGGAAGGAATACAGCGGCAATATTGCTGTTATAATGTTTATCCAGTGTATCTCTGCATTTAACTAAAGTCACATAACGTTGTCATGTCCTGACCAGTATAGAGGATATTTTGTTATTGTAGTTTGGTCAGGACGTGGCAGAGGGTAGTTTATTTATGTATTACGGGTTTTTTTTGGTCACTGGTCTATGTTTGTATTTCTATGTGTATGTTCTAGGGTAGTTTTCTATGTGTAGGTTGGGTGCTGGACTCTCAATTGGAGGCAGGTGTTTCTAGTTGCCTCTGATTGGGAGTCCTATAAATGGGTGTGTGTTTTGTTTGTCACTTGTGGGTAGTTGTTTGTGAGCACTGCTTTTGTTGAGCCTGCTTCTCTGTTGAGCCTGCTTCTCTGTTGAGCCTGCTTCTCTGTTGAGCCTGCTTCTCTGTTGAGCCTGCTTCTCTGTTGAGCCTGCTTCTCTGTTGAGCCTGCTTCTCTGTTGAGCCTGCTTCTCTGTTGAGCCTGCTTCTCTGTTGAGCCTGCTTCTCTGTTGAGCCTGCTTCTCTGTTGAGCCTGCTTCTCTGTTCCTGTCGTTAGTTTGGCACGCAACCCGCTGCGCCTTGGTCCCATTCTCTCTTCCACGACAGCTGTGACAAACGTACTACTGAGACCTGCTCCCTCTGCTAGAGGACTTCACCTTTGTGTACGTGACTGACTCATGGTTCTGGATACTACAGTTTACTAAATAATTCTATAGTAAGTACTGTAGTATTACATAGTAAAACTGTAGTATGTTTTCATGTGGGACACTTCTGTATCTTCATTATTTAAATGCAATGAGTTAGCCAGGTCAAATTACTGTGGTAGTAATGAGAAATGAAATCTCCCTTAACGACAACAGAACCTGGCATTGGACCAGACCAGACCAGACACGAGAGAGAGAGAGAGACACACAGAGAGAGACAGAGAGAGAGAGAGAGAGAGAGAGAGACAGAGGGAGAGGGAGAGGGAGAGACGGAGAGAGAGAGGGAGAGAAAGAGAGAGAGAGAGAGAGAGAGAGAGAGATGTTTTGTGTCTGTGTCTGGACAACATTATTCAACACTATTCCCTGTAGAATTCAGCACCGTCTCATTATGGAGAGATTTCACAGTTTGTGGATCATGAACTGCAGTCACGACCAGCCACTACAGACACTACAGACACTACAGACATTACAGACACAACACTGCAGACACGGCAGACACCACAAACACCACAGACACCACAGACACGACAGACACGGCAGACGCGACAGACACCACAGACACCACAGACACCACAGACACCACAGACACGCCACCACAGACACGACAGACATGGCAGACGCCACAGACGCCACAGACGCCACAGACGCCACAGACACCACAGACCTCACAGGCACCACAGACACCACAGACACCACATACACTACACTACAAACACGACAGACACTATAGACACCAAAGACACCACAGATACCACAGACACCACAGACGCTACAGAAACTAAGACGCTACAGCCAGCAGGACTAATATCAGTCTGGTCAGATAGGATGCTACCGACACAACACATAGAGGAAACATGCAGACATCATGATGTACTGTCACATAGGGCTGTCCCCATAATCCCAGTGGGAGGAGGGAGGAGGGGGAGAGAGGAGGAGGGGGAGGAGGGACGAGGGGGAGGAGGAGGGAGGGGGAGGAGGGACGAGGGGGAGGGGGGGAGGAGGGGGAGAGAGAGGGGAGGGGAGGGAGAGAGATGGGGAGGGGGAGAGAGGGAGGAGGGGGAGAGAGGGAGGAGGGGGAGAGAGAGGGGAGGGGAGAGAGATGGAGGGAGGGGAGGAGAGGGAGGAGGGGGAGAGAGAGGGGAAAGGGAGAGAGGGAGGAGGGGGAGGAGGGAGGAGGGGGAGGAGGGAGGAGAGGGAGAGAGGGAGTAGGAGGGGGGAGGGAGCAGAGAGAGGGGAGGGGGAGGAGGGAGGAGGGGGAGAGAGGGATGAGGGGGGGAGAGAAAGGGGAGGGGAGAGAGGGAGGGAGGGGGAGAGAGGAGGAGGGGGAGAGAGAGGAGGGGAGAGGAGGGGAAGGGAGAGAGGGAGGAGGGGGAGAGAGAGGAGGAGGGGGAGAGAGGGAGGAGGGGGAGAGAGAGGGAGGAGGGAGGAGGAGGGGAAGGGGAGAGAGGGAGGAGGGAGGAGGAGGAGGAGGGGGAGGAGGGAGGAGGGGGAGAAGAGAGGGGAGGAGGGAGGAGGGGGAGGAGAGAGGGGAGGGGAGAGAGAGGAGAGAGGGAAGAGAGGAGGGAGGAGGGGAGGGGAGAGAGGGGAGGGGGGGGAGAGAGAGGGAGGGGAGGGGGAGAGATAGGAGGAGGGAGAGGAGGAGGGGGAGAGAGGGGAGGAGGGGGAGAGAGGGGGAGGGGAGGAGAGGGGAGAGAGGGAGGAGGGGGAGAGAGAGAGGGAGGAGGGGGGAGAGAGGGAGGAGGAGGGAGAGAGAGGAGGAGGAGGGGAGAGAGAGGAGGAGGAGGGGAGAGAGAGAGGAAGGGGAGAGAGAGAGGAGAAGAGAGAGGGAGGGAGAGAGAGAGAGGGGGAGGGGAGAGAGATGGGGAGCGAGAGAGAGAGGAGGGGGAGAGAGGAGGGAGAGAGAGAGAGGGGGAGGGGAGAGAGATGGGGAGTGAGAGAGAGGAGGGGGAGAGAGAGAGGGAGGAGGGGGAGAGAGAGCGGAAGGGGAGAGAGAGAGGGAGAGCGAGAGAGATGAGGGAGAGAGAGGGGGAGGGGAGAGAGATGGGGAGAGAGGGGAGAGAGAGAGAGAGAAACAGAGAGAGAGAGAGAGAGAGAGGGGGAGGGGAGAGAGATGGGGAGAGAGGGGGAGAGAGAGGGAGAGAAACAGAGAGAGACTATGAGGAGAGTAGTAGCATTCAGAACATAGTCTGGTTAAAATTAGACTCCATTCAGAAGAAGTCTGGACAAAAATGACAAGAGACAGAAGAGACGTTTTGTTGAAAAGGTTTAGAAGGTCCTTGAGAGGCCATTTAGAAACCGGAGTAGAGAAATGTTTTTACAGGAGGACGAGGGTTTAGTCCGCATCCCAAATGGCACTCCATAGGGCTCTGGTCAAAAGTAGTGCACTATGTAGGGAACAGGGATCCATAGGGCTCTGGTCAAAAGTAGTGCACTATGTAGGGAACAGGGATCCATAGGGCTCTGGTCAAAAGTAGTGCACTATGTAGGGAACAGGGATCCACAGGGCTCTGGTCAAAAGTAGTGCACTATGTAGGGAACAGGGATCCATAGGGCTCTGGTCAAAAGTAGTGCACTATGTAGGGAACAGGGATCCAAAGGGCTCTGGTCAAAAGTAGTGCACTATGTAGGGAACAGGGATCCATAGGGCTCTGGTCAAAAGTAGTGCACTATGTAGGGAACAGGGATCCATAGGGCTCTGGTCAAAAGTAGTGCACTATGTAGGGAACAGGGATCCATAGGGCTCTGGTCAAAAGTAGTGCACTATGTAGGGAACAGGGATCCATAGGGCTCTGGTCAAAAGCAGTGCACTATGTAGGGAACAGGGATCCATAGGGCTCTGGTCAAAAGTAGTGCACTATGTAGGGAATAGGGTGCCATTGGAGATTGCGTTGTTGATAATATGGCTCTTAACACAGCACTTATTGTGGCTGGCTGACGCAAGAATGCAAATATATACCAGATACCATTTGGGACCTTTGCTCTTTTCAAATCTACTCTGTTGAGCTGTCATAAAAACAAGTGAAGGCTTGGCTTTTATCTGAGCCAAACATCCCTGTCCTCAGTCTCAGCCCCTGTTTTATGTCCTGTACCTGACAACAGAGGTTTATACCTGTACCTGACAACAGAGGTTTATACCTGTACCTGACAACAGAGGTTTATACCTGTACCTGACAACAGAGGTTTATACCTGTACCTGACAACAGAGGTTTATACCTGTACCTGACAACAGAGGTTTATACCTGTACCTGACAACAGAGGTTTATACCTGTACCTGACAACAGAGGTTTATACCTGTACCTGACAACAGAGGTTTATACCTGTACCTGACAACAGAGGTTTATACCTGTACCTGACAACAGAGATTTATACCTGTACCTGACAACCGAGGATTATACCTGTACCTGACAACAGCGGTTTATACCTGTACCTGACAACAGAGGTTTTACCTGTACCTGACAACAAGAGGTTTATACCTGTACCTGACAACAGATGGTTTATACCTGTACCTGCCTAACAGAGGTTTATACCTGTACTGACAACAGAGGTTTATACCTGTACCTGACAACAGAGGTTTATACCTGTACCTGACAACAGAGGTTATACCTGTACCTGACAACAGAGGTTTATACCTGTACCTGACAAACGAGGTTTATACCTGTACCTGACAACAGAGGTTATACCTGTACCTGACAATAGAGATTTATACCTGTACCTGACAACAGAGGTTTATACCTGTACCTGACAACAGAGGTTTATACCTGTACCTGACAACAGAGGTTTATACCTGTACCTGACAACAGAGGTTTATACCTGTACCTGACAACAGAGGTTTATACCTGTACCTGACAACAGAGGTTAATAACCTGTACCTGACAACAGAGGTTTATACCTGTACCTGACAACAGAGGTTTATACCCTGTACCTGACAACAGTTTATACCTGTACCTGCTTTACCTGACAACAGAGGTTTATACCTGTACCTGACAACAGAGGTTTATACCTGTACCTGACAACAGAGGTTTATACCTGTACCTTACAACAGAGGTTTATACCTGTACCTGACAACAGAGGTTATACCTGTACCTGACAACAGAGGTTTATACCTGTACCTGACGACAGAGGTTTATACCTGTACCTGACAACAGAGGTTTATACCTGTACCTGACAACAGAGGTTTATACCTGTACCTGACAACAGAGGTTTATTCCTGTTCCTGACAACATAGGTTTATTCCTGTTCCTGACAACAGAGGTTTATACCTGTACCTGACAACAGAGGTTTATACCTGTACCTGACAACAGAGGTTTATACCTGTACCTGACAACAGAGGTTAATACCTGTACCTGACAACAGAGGTTTATACCTGTACCTGACAACAGAGGTTAATACCTGTACCTGACAACAGAGGTTTATACCTGTACCTGACAACAGAGGTTTATACCTGTACCTGACAACAGTTTATACCTGTACCTGACAACAGAGGTTTATACCTGTACCTGACAACAGAGGTTTATACCTGTACCTGACAACAGAGGTTTATACCTGTACCTTACAACAGAGGTTTATACCTGTACCTGACAACAGAGGTTATACCTGTACCTGACAACAGAGGTTTATACCTGTACCTGACGACAGAGGTTTATACCTGTACCTGACAACAGAGGTTTAGAGAGACAACAACAGTGTAGTGAGACAACAACAGTGTGTAGATAGACAACAACAGTGTGTAGAGAGACAACAACAGTGTTTAGAGAGACAACAACAGTGTGTAGATAGACAACAACAGTGTGTAGAGAGACAACAACAGTGTGTAGAGAGACAACAACAGTGTGTAGATAGACAACAACAGTGTGTAGATAGACAACAACAGTGTATAGATAGACAACAACAGTTAGACAACAACAGTGTGTAGATAGACAACAACAGTGTGTAGATAGACAACAACAGTGTGCAGATAGACAACAACATTGTGTAGATAGACAACAACAGTGTGTAGAGAGACAACAACAGTGTGTAGAGAGACAACAACAGTGTGTAGATAGACAACAACAGTGTGTAGATAGACAACAACAGTGTGTAGATAGACAACAACAGTGTGTAGATAGACAACAACAGTGTGTAGATAGACAACAACAGTGTGCAGAGAGACAACAACAGTGTGTAGAGAGACAACAACAGTGTGTAGATAGACAACAACAGTGTGTAGATAGACAACAACAGTGTGTAGATAGACAACAACAGTGTGTAGATAGGTCTGTTCCTTTCCTATAAACCAGGTGCACAATCTCTGTCCAAGAGGGAGGTGATTAGAGCACAGCTCACTGGGCACACAGTGTATCTGGGATAGGACCAGGGAGGACAGGGTAGTCAGGGAGGACAGGGAGGACAGGGTAGTCAGGGAGGACAGGGAGGACAGGGTGATCAAGGAGGACAGGAGCCAGCTCTGGGACAGGGAGGACAGGGTAGTCAGGGAGGACAGAAGCCAGCTCTGGGACAGGGAGGACAGGGTAGTCAGGGAGGACAGGGTAGTCAGGGAGGACAGGGGCCAGCTCTGGGACAGGGAGGACAGGGTAGTCAGGGAGGACAGGGTAGTCAGGGAGGACAGGAGCCAGCTCTGGGACAGGGAGGACAGGGTAGTCAGGGAGGACAGGGTTGGACAGGAGACAGCTCTGGGACAGGGAGGACAGGGTAGTCAGGGAGGACAGGAGACAGCTCTGGGACAGGGTAGTCAGGGAGGACAGGAGCCAGCTCTGGGACAGGGAGGACAGGCTAGTCAGGGAGGACAGGGGCCAGCTCTGGGACAGTGAGGACAGGGTAGTCAGGGAGGACAGGAGCCAGCTCTGGGACAGGGAGGACAGGGTAGCCAGGGAGGACAGGAGCCAGCTCTGGGACAGGGAGGACAGGGTAGTCAGGGAGGACAGGGTAGTCAGGGAGGACAGGGTAGTCAGGGTACCAAGTCTGAACCAAGGATGACAGGCAGGACACTGTGCCCGTTCTGGGCCATGTGCTGGATGTTTCAGCAGGGGGTCTTGGCAGTGGAAATAGCTGACTGTAAGTGTTTGGGGGGCTAACCCTGGATGGCTAACCCTGGGTGACTAACCCTGGATGGCTAACCCTGGATGGCTAACCCTGGGTGACTAACCCTGGGTGACTAACCCTGGATGGCTAACCCTGGATGGCTAACCCTGGGTGACTAACCCTGGATGGCTAACCCTGGGTGACTAACCCTGGCTGACTAACCCTGGCTGACTAACCCTGGATGGCTAACCCTGGCTGGCTAACCCTGGGTGACTATCCCTGGATGACTAACCCTGGTTGACTAACCCTGGGTGACTAACCCTGGATGGCTAACCCTGGCTGGCTAACCCTGGATGGCTAACCCTGGATGGCTAACCCTGGCTGGCTAACCCTGGATGGCTAACCCTGGATGGCTAACCCTGGATGGCTAACCCTGGGTGGCTAACCCTGGGTGACTAACCCTGGGTGACTAACCCTGGCTGGCTAACCCTGGCTGACTAACCCTGGATGGCTAACCCTGGATGGCTAACCCTGGCTGGCTAACCCTGGGTGGTTATCCCTGGGTGACTAACCCTGGATGGCTAACCCTGGGTGACTAACCCTGGCTGGCTAACCCTGGGTGACTAACCCTGGATGGCTAACCCTGGCTGACTAACCCTGGGTGACTAACCCTGGCTGACCCTGGATGGCTAACCCTGGGTGACTAACCCTGGATGGCTAACCCTGGGTGACTAACCCTGGGTGACTAACCCTGGGTGACTAACCCTGGCTGACTACGTAACCCTGGGTGACTAACCCTGGAAGGCTAACCCTGGATGGCTAACCCTGGGTGACTAACCCTGGGTGACTAACCCTGGGTGACTAACCCTGGCTGACTAACTCTGGGTGGCTTACCCTGGCTGGCTAACCCTGGGTGACTAACCCTGGCTGGCTAACCCTGGGTGACTAACCCTGGATGGCTAACCCTGGCTGACTAACCCTGGGTGACTAACCCTGGGTGACTAACCCTGGCTGACTAACTCTGGGTGGCTTACCCTGGCTGGCTAACCCTGGGTGACTAACCCTGGCTGGCTAACCCTGTGTGGCTAACCCTGGCTGACTACATAACCCTGGCTGACTACGTAACCCTGGCTGACTACGTAACCCTGTGTGGCTAACCCTGGCTGACTAACTCTGGGTGGCTTACCCTGGCTGGCTAACCCTGGCTGACTAACCCTGGGTGGCTAACCCTGGATGGCTAACCCTGGGTGGCTAACCCTGGGTGGCTAACCCTGCCAAGATGTGACTTTACTGTACTTGTCTTTCAGGGAGGTTTTACTGTGACGTTGGGGCCCTGAGAGCTGATCACAGTGTGTCTGGGTGGGATGGGGTAGTCAGGCTAGTCAGCGCGCCTCATGGATATTACTGGCCCAGTAGAGAACCCAGAACCCAGCACACCTCATGGTTATTACTGGCCCAGTAGAGAACCCAGAACCCAGCACACCTCATGGATATTACTGGCCCAGTAGAGAACCCAGAACCCAGCACTCCTCATGGATATTACTGGCCCAGTAGAGAACCCAGCACACCTCATGGATATTACTGGCCCAGTAGAGAACCCAGAACCCAGCACACCTCATGGATATTACTGGCCCAGTAGAGAACCCAGAACCCAGCACACCTCATGGATATTACTGGCCCAGTAGAGAACCCAGCACACCTCATGGATATTACTGGCCCAGTAGAGAACCCAGAACCCAGCACTCCTCATGGATATTACTGGCCCAGTAGAGAACCCAGCACACCTCATGGATATTACTGGCCCAGTAGAGAACCCAGAACCCAGCACACCTCATGGATATTACTGGCCCAGTAGAGAACCCAGAACCCAGCACACCTCATGGATATTACTGGCCCAGTAGAGAACCCAGCACACCTCATGGATATTACTGGCCCAGTAGAGAACCCAGAACCCAGTGCACCTCATGGATATTACTGGCCCAGTAGAGAACCCAGCACACCTCATGGATATTACTGGCCCTGTAGAGAACCCAGAACCCAGCACACCTCATGGATATTACTGGCCCAGTAGAGAACCCAGAACCCAGAACACCTCATGGATATTACTGGCCCAGTAGAGAACCCAGAACCCAACACACCTCATGGATATTACTGGCCCAGTAGAGAACCCAGAACCCAGCACACCTCATGGATATTACTGGCCCAGTAGAGAACCCAGAACCCAGCACACCTCATGGATATTACTGGCCCAGTAGAGAACCCAGAACCCAGCACTCCTCATGGATATTACTGGCCCAGTAGAGAACCCAGAACCCAGCACACCTCATGGATATTACTGGCCCAGTAGAGAACCCAGCACACCTCATGTATATTACTGGCCCAGTAGAGAACCCAGAACCCAGCGCACCTCATGGATATTACTGGCCCAGTAGAGAACCCAGAACCCAGCACACCTCATGGATATTACTGGCCCAGTAGAGAACCCAGAACCCAGCACACCTCATGGATATTACTGGCCCAGTAGAGAACCCAGCACACCTCATGGATATTACTGGCCCAGTAGAGAACCCAGAACCCAGCACACCTCATGGATATTACTGGCCCAGTAGAGAACCCAGCACACCTCATGGATATTACTGGCCCAGTAGAGAACCCAGAACCCAGCGCACCTCATGGATATTACTGGCCCAGTAGAGAACCCAGCACACCTCATGGATATTACTGGCCCTGTAGAGAACCCAGAACCCAGCACACCTCATGGATATTACTGGCCCAGTAGAGAACCCAGAACCCAGAACACCTCATGGATATTACTGGCCCAGTAGAGAACCCAGAACCCAACACACCTCATGGATATTACTGGCCCAGTAGAGAACCCAGAACCCAGCACACCTCATGGATATTACTGGCCCAGTAGAGAACCCAGAACACCTCATGGATGTTACTGGCCCAGTAGAGAACCCAGCACACCTCATGGATATTACTGGCCCAGTAGAGAACCCAGCACACCTCATGGATATTACTGGCCCAGTAGAGAACCCAGAACCCAGCACACCTCATGGATATTACTGGCCCAGTAGAGAACCCAGAACCCAACACACCTCATGGATATTACTGGGCCACGTGGAAGGGACAGGGACAGGGACAGGGACAGGGAGGTTAGGGTAGATAAGATGCCAGCTTTGGGCCACGTGGCAGGGACAGGGACAGTGACAGGGACAGGGACAGGGTAGATACGAGGCCAGCTGTGGGCCGTATGGTAGGGACAGGGACAGGGACAGGAAGGTTAGGGTAGATAAGATGCCAGCTTTGGGCCACGTGACAGGGACAGGGACAGGGACAGGGTAGATATGAGGCCAGCTCTGGGCCATATGGTAGGGTCAGGGACAGGGACAGGGATAGGGAGGTTAGGGTAGATAAGATGCCAGCTTTGGGCCACGTGGCAGGGACAGGGACAGTGACAGGGACAGGGACAGGGTAGATACGAGGCCAGCTGTGGGCCGTATGGTAGGGACAGGGACAGGGACAGGAAGGTTAGGGTAGATAAGATGCCAGCTTTGGGCCACGTGACAGGGACAGGGACAGGGACAGGGTAGATATGAGGCCAGCTCTGGGCCATATGGTAGGGTCAGGGACAGGGACAGGGATAGGGACAGGGACAGGGACAGGGTCAGGGACAGGGTCAGGGACAGGGACAGGGTCAGGGACAGGGACAGGGACAGGGACAGGGTCAGGGACAGGGACAGGGTAGATACAAGGCCGTATGGTAGGGACAGGGAGGTATTGGCTGATTGGCTGACAGCCTTCCTCAAGCCAAGAGCAGACGGCAGTTGATGACACTGCTTAGCCGTGATAGGCTGTCCCTGGCTCAGTACCACACAGTACAGGCTGTCCCTGGCTCAGTGACACACAGTACAGGCTGTCCCTGGCTCAGTACCACATAGTACAGGCTGTCCCTGGCTCAGTACCACATAGTACAGGCTTTCAGGTTTTAGGGTTAGGGTTAGGTTTAAGGGTTAGGGTTAGGTTTAAGGGTTAGGGTTAGGTTTAAGGGTTAGGGTTAGGGTTAAGAGTTAGGGTTAGGTTTAAGGGTTAGGGTTAGGTTTAAGGGTTAGGGTTAGGGTTAGGGTTAGGTTTAAGGGTTAGGTTTAAGGGTTAGGGTTAGGGTTAGGTTTAAGGGTTAGGGTTAGGGTTAGGTTTAAGGGTTAGGGTTAGGTTTAAGGGTTAGGGTTAGGTTTAAGGGTTAGGGTTAGGTTTAAGGGTTTGGGTTAGGGTTAGGGTTAGGTTTAAGGGTTAGGGTTAGGGTTAGGGTTAGGGTTAGGTTTAAGGGTTAGGGTTAGGGTTAGGGTTAGGGTTAGCCTATGCATCTTTTCATGTACAGTACCGGTCAAAAGTTTGGACACACCTACTCATTCAAGGGTTTTTCTTTATTTTTACTATCTTCTACATTGTAGAATAATAGTGAAGACATCAAAACTATGAAATAACACGTATGGAATCATGTAGTAACCAAAAAAAGTGTTAAACAAATCCAAAATATATTTTATATTTCAGATTCTTCAAAGTAGCCATCCTTTGCCTTGATGACAGCTTTGCACACTCTTGGCTCTTGGGGCGGCAGGTGGCCTAGTGGTTAGAGAGTAGAGGAGGCAGGTAGCCTAGCGGTTAGAGAGTAGAGGTGGCAAGTAGCCTAGTGGTTAGAGAGTTGGGCCAGTAACAGAAAGGTTGCAAGATTGAATCCCCAAACTGACAAGGTAGCAATCTGTCGTTCTGCCCCTGGACATGGCAGTTAACCCCCTGTTCCTAGACCATCATTGTAAGTAAGAATTTGTTCTTAACTGACTTGTCTGGTTAAATGAAAGAAAACCATTTTTTTTGTTATCTCAATCAGCTTCACCTGGAATGCTTTTCCAACAGTCTTGAAGGAGTTCCCACATATGCTGAGCACTTGTTGGCTGCTTTTCCTTCACTCTGCGGTCCAACTCATCCCAAACCATCTCAATTGGGTTGAGGTCGGGTGATTTTGGAGGCCAGGTCATCTGATGCAGCACTCCATCACTCTCCTTCTTTGTCAAATAGCCCTTACACAGCCTGGAGGTGTGTTGGGTCATTGTCCTGTTGGTAGTACCACTAAGACCAGATGGGATGGCGTATCGCTGCAGAATGCTGTTGTAGCCATGCTGGTTAAGTGTGCCTTGAATTCTAAATAAATCACAGACAGTGTCACCAGCAAAGCACCCCCACACCATCACACCTCCTCCTCCATGCTTCACGGTGGGAACCACACATGTGGAGATCATCCGTTCACCTACTCTGCGTCTCACAAAGACACGGCGGTTGGATCCAAAAATCGCACATTTGGACTCATCAGACCAAAGGACAGATTTCCACCGGTCTAATGTCCATTGCTCGTGTTTCTTGGCCCAAGCAAGACTTTTCTTCATATTGGTGTCCTTTAGTAGTGGTTTCTTTGCAGCAATTCGACCATGAAGGCCTGATTCACGCAGTCTCCTCTGAACAGTGGATGTTGAGATGTGTCTGTTACTTGAACTCTGTGAAGCATTTATTTGGGCTGCCATAATATGAACTTGGTCTTTTACCAAATAGGGCTATCTTCCGTATACCACTCC
>NW_021822672.1:437445-454945 GCF_901001165.1 Salmo trutta
AGGGAAGAGGGTGCCATAGTGCACTACATAAGGAATAGGGTGCCATAGGGCCCTGGTCCAAAGTAGTGCAATACATAGGGAATAGGGTGCCATAGGGCCCTGGTCCAAAGAAGTACACTACATAGGGAATAGGGTGCCATAGGGCCCTGGTCCAAAGTAGTGCACTACATAGGGAATAGGGTGCCATAGGGCCCTGGTCCAAAGTAGTGCACTACATAGGGAAGAGGGTGCCATAGTGCACTACATAAGGAATAGGGTGCCATAGGGCCCTGGTCCAAAGTAGTGCAATACATAGGGAATAGGGTGCCATAGGGCCCTGGTCCAAAGTAGTGCAATACATAGGGAATAGGGTGCCATGGGGCCCTGGTCCAAAGTAGTGCAATACATAGGGAATAGGGTGCCATAGGGCCCTGGTCCAAAGTAGTGCACTACATAGGGAATAGGGTGCCATAGGGCCCTGGTCCAAAGTAGTGCACTACATAGGGAAGAGGGTGCCATAGTGCACTACATAAGGAATAGGGTGCCATAGGGCCCTGGTCCAAAGTAGTGCAATACATAGGGAATAGGGTGCCATAGGGCCCTGGTCCAAAGAAGTACACTACATAGGGAATAGGGTGCCATAGTGCACTACATAGGGAATAGGGTGCCATAGGGCCCTGGTCCAAAGTAGTGCAATACATAGGGAATAGGGTGCCATTGGGTCCTGGTCCAAAGTAGTGCACTACATAGGGAATAGGGTGCCATAGTGCACTACATAAGGAATAGGGTGCCATAGGGCCCTGGTCCAAAGTAGTGCAATACATAGGGAACAGGGTGCCATAGGGCCCTGGTCCAAAGTAGTGCAATACATAGGGAATAGGGTGCCATGGGGCCCTGGTCCAAAGTAGTGCAATACATAGGGAATAGGGTGCCATAGGGCCTTGGTCCAAAGTAGTGCACTACATAGGGAATAGGGTGCCATAGGGCCCTGGTCCAAAGTAGTGCACTACATAGGGAATAGGGTGCCATAGTGCACTACATAAGGAATAGGGTGCCATAGGGCCCTGGTCCAAAGTAGTGCAATACATAGGGAATAGGGTGCCATAGGGCCCTGGTCCAAAGTAGTGCACTACATAGGGAATTGGGTGCCATAGTGCACTACATAGGGAATAGGGTGCCATAGGGTCCTGGTCCAAAGTAGTGCAATACATAGGGAATAGGGTGCCATAGGGCCCTGGTCCAAAGTAGTGCACTACATAGGGAATAGGGTGCCATAGTGCACTACATATGGACTAGGGTGCCATAGGGTCCTGGTCCAAAGTAGTGCACTACATAGGGAATAGGGTGCCATAGTGCACTACATAGGGAATAGGGAGCCATAGGGTCCTGGTCCAAAGTAGTGCAATACATAGGGAATAGGGTGCCATAGGGCCCTGGTCCAAAGTAGTGCACTACATAGGGAATAGGGTGCCATAGTGCACTACATATGGACTAGGGTGCCATAGGGTCCTGGTCCAAAGTAGTGCACTACATAGGGAATAGGGTGCCATAGTGCACTACATAGGGAATAGGGTGCCATAGGGTCCTGGTCCAAAGTAGTGCACTACATAGGGAATAGGGTGCCATAGGGGCCTGTCCAAAATAGTGCACTACATAGGGAATAGGGTGCCATAGGGTCCTGGTCCAAAGTAGTGCACTACATAGGGAATAGGGTGCCATAGTGCACTACATAGGGAATAGGGAGCCATAGGGTCCTGGTCCAAAGTAGTGCACTACATAGGGAATAGGGTGCCATAGGGCCCTGTCCAAAGTAGTGCACTACATAGGGAATAGGGTGCCATAGTGCACTACATAGGGAATAGGGTGCCATAGGCCCCTGTCCAAAGTAGTGCACTACATAGGGAATAGGGTGCCATAGGGCCCTGTCCAAAGTAGTGCAATACATAGGGAATAGGGTGCCATAGGGCCCTGGTCCAAAGTAGTGCACTACATAGGGAATAAGGTGCCATTTGGGAGGAACACAATATGTTGGCAGAGAGGACAGAGGACAGGAGGGGGACCATCCTTTCAGACACCGTGTGATCTGGGTCTGTGTGATCTGGGTCTGTGTGTTCTGGGTCTGTGTGATCTGGGTCTGGTGTGTGATCTGGGTCTGTGTGTTCTGGGTCTGTGTGTTCTGGGTCTGTGTGATCTGGGTCTGTGTGATCTGGGTCTGTGATCTGGGTCTGGTGTGTGATCTGGGTCTGTGTGTTCTGGGTCTGTGTGTTCTGGGTCTGTGTGATCTGGGTCTGTGTGTTCTGGGTCTGTGTGATCTGGGTCTGTGTGATCTGGGTCTGTGTGTTCTGGGTCTGTGTGATCTGGGTCTGTGTGATCTGGGTCTGTGTGATCTGGGTCTGGTGTGTGTTCTGGGTCTGTGTGATCTGGGTCTGTGTGTTCTGGGTCTGTGTGATCTGGGTCTGTGTGTTCTGGGTCTGTGTGATCTGGGTCTGGTGTGATCTGGGTCTGGTGTGTGTTCTGTGTCTGTGTGTTCTGGGTCTGTGTGTTCTGGGTCTGGGTGTTCTGGGTCTGGGTGTTCTGGGTCTGTGTGATCTGGGTCTGTGTGATCTGGGTCTGTGTGTTCTGGGTCTGTGTGATCTGGGTCTGGTATGTGTTCTGGGTCTGTGTGATCTGGGTCTGGTGTGATCTGGGTCTGGTGTGTGATCTGGGTCTGTGTGATCTGGGTCTGTGTGTTCTGGGTCTGTGTGATCTGGGTCTGTGTGTTCTGGGTCTGTGTGATCTGGGTGTGTGTGTTCTTGGTCTGTGTGTTCTGGTCTGTGTGTTCTGGGTCTGTGTGTTCTGGGTCTGTGTGATCTGGGTCTGTGTGATCTGGGTCTGGTGTGTGTTCTGGGTCTGTGTGATCTGGGTCTGTGTGATCTGGGTCTGTGTGTTCTGGGTCTGTGTGATCTGGGTCTGTGTGATCTGGGTCTGTGTGTTCTGGGTCTGTATTCTGGGTCTGTGGGATCTGGGTCTGTGTTCTGGGTCTGTGTGTGTGATCTGGGTCTGTGTGATCTGGGTCTGTGGGATCTGGGTCTGTGTGTTCTGAGTCTGTGTGTTCTGGGTCTGTGTGTTCTGGGTCTGTGTGTTCTGGGTCTGTGGGATCTGGGTCTGTGTGTTCTGGGTCTGGTGTGCGTTCATGCGTGTGTGCTTGCTGTGTTGTGCATTTGTGTGTGTTTGCAAGTGTATGTGTGTGTGTCGTGCTCCCTCTGAGCTCCTCTCACACAGCGAGACTATGGTTTGGTCTGGTCTGGTCTAGTCTGGTCTGGTTTGGTCTGGTCTAGTCTGGTCTAGTGCAGTCTGGTTTGGTCTGGTCTAGTCTGGTCTAGTCAGGTCTAGAATGGTGTAGTCTGGTCTAGTCTAGTCTGGTCTAGTCTGGTCTAGAATGGTGTAGTCTGGTCTAGTCTGGTCTAGAATAGTGTAGTCTGGTCTAGTCTAGTCTAGTCTGGTCTAGTCTGGTCTGGTGTAGTCTGGTCTAGTCTAGTCAGGTCTGGTCTAGTCTGGTCTAGTCAGGTCTAGAATGGTGTAGTCTGGTCTAGTCTAGTCTGGTCTAGTCTGGTCTAGAATGGTGTAGTCTGGTCTAGTCTGGTCTAGAATAGTGTAGTCTGGTCTAGTCTAGTCTAGTCTGGTCTAGTCTGGTCTGGTGTAGTCTGGTCTAGTCTAGTCAGGTCTAGAATGGTGTAGTCTGGTCTAGTCTAGTCTGGTCTAGTCTGGTCTAGAATGGTGTAGTCTGGTCTAGTCTGGTCTAGAATAGTGTAGTCTGGTCTAGTCTAGTCTAGTCTGGTCTAGTCTGGTCTGGTGTAGTCTGGTCTAGTCTAGTCAGGTCTGGTCTCATCTGGTCTGGTCTAGTCTGGTTTGGTCTAGTCTGGTCTGGTCTGGTCTGATCTAGTGCGGTCTGGTCTAGTCTGGTCTGGTCTGGTCTGGTCTAGTCTAGTCTGGTCTGGTCTGGTCTAGTCTGGTCTGGTCTGATCTGGTCTGGTCTAATATTTTTCTTTTTTAAAATCTAAATCACATTTTATTGGTCACATACACATGGTTAGCAGATGTTAATGCGAGTATAGCGAAATGCTTGTGCTTCTAGTTCCGACAGTGCAGCAATATCTAATAATTCTCTGGACACTGTTAATAAGAATGGGCTTCTCAGGACACTGTTAATTAGCATGGGCTTCTCAATACACTGTTAATTATACTGGGCTTCTCAGGACACTGTTAATTAAAATGGGCTTCTCGGGACACTGTTAATTAGACTAGGCTTCTCAGGACACTTTTAATTAGAATGGGCTTCTCAGGACACTGTTAATAAGAATGGGCTTCTCAGGACACTGTTAATAAGAATGGGCTTCTCAGGACACTGTTAATTAGAATGGGCTTCTCAGGAAACTGTTAATAAGAATGGGCTTCTCAAGACACTGTTAATTAGACTAGGCTTCTCAGGACACTGTGAATAAGAATGGGCTTCTCAGGACACTGTGAATAAGAATGGGCTTCTCAGGACACTGTTTGCTTTAGCACAGTCTGGGAGACTGCTAGCGTACCATAGCATAGTATAGTATAGTGTAGCATGGCTAATTCACACTGAACCCCCCCCCCTGATGACCTACAGTTAAACGCTCTTAGCATTAGCTATAGCATTAGAGTGTTAGCCTAGTCAGAATTTAGCATTAGCCTTAAGCCCTAGCATTAGCATGGATTAATTGACATTCCTGCCCTGAGTCACACACACTGCTTTGTGCTTAACGGAGAGCTACTAGAAGAAGAAAAAGCTACGTAGCGTTGAAGCAGAGACAGCATTGATAACGTTTATTAAATAAAGCTGCGTAGCGGTCAAGCAGCGAGAGCATTGCTAACATTTTTACCTCTCGCTGCAATTGACTGCCAAGTGAAACATTGTTGGTGAGTTAGCAGCACTGGAATGCAACAGCAATACAGCATGCAGGGAGGCATAAAACCCTGGACAATACAAGTTTAACTTCTGAAGAATATATATATACAGTAAGATATTTAATAATATATAGAGACAATCCTTATAAATCCATTTCATAATACTCAGTTATGATATTTAATATATAGAGACAATCCTTATAAATCCATTTTATGATATTCAGTGACCCTAAAATGACAGCGATCACCCAAGGTGAACATTTATTGAGTTCGAACCTGCCGTCGGAAATAGCTTTACGGTAATTACAAATCACCCCGTGTGCCGCTGTGCCTTCTGGGTAGCGCATGATGAGCCACGTCCCTCTTCTCCCCCCATAAACCTGCCGCCCCACCTCGTTACATACTCCACAGGAAGACGAGCAGCCCTAGAACACTTCTGTTACCACCGTGGGTTAGGGCAACTACCCTCAGAGATATGGAGCTCTATGTTACCACCGTGGGTTAGGGCAACTACCCTCAGAGATATGGAGCTCTATGTTACCACCGTGGGTTAGGGCAACTACCCTCAGAGATATGGAGCTCTATATTACCACCGTGGGTTAGGGCAACTACCCTCAGAGATATGGAGCTCTATGTTACCACCGTGGGTTAGGGCAACTACCCTCAGAGATATGGAGCTCTATATTACCACCGTGGGTTAGGGCAACTACCCTCAGAGATATGGAGCTCTATATTACCACCGTGGGTTAGGGCAACTACCCTCAGAGATATGGAGCTCTATATTACCACCGTGGGTTAGGGCAACTACCCTCAGAGATATGGAGCTCTATATTACCACCGTGGGTTAGGTCAACTACCCTCAGAGATATGGAGCTCTATATTACCACCGTGGGTTAGGGCAACTACCCTCAGAGATATGGAGCTCTATATTACCACCGTGGGTTAGGTCAACTACCCTCAGAGATATGGAGCTCTATATTACCACCGTGGGTTAGGGCAACTACCCTCAGAGATATGGAGCTCTATATTACCACCGTGGGTTAGGGCAACTACCCTCAGAGATATGGAGCTCTATATTACCACCGTGGGTTAGGGCAACTACCCTCAGAGATATGGAGCTCTATATTACCACCGTGGGTTAGGGCAACTACCCTCAGAGATATGGAGCTCTATATTACCACCGTGGGTTAGGGCAACTACCCTCAGAGATATGGAGCTCTATATTACCACCGTGGGTTAGGGCAACTACCCTCAGAGATATGGAGCTCTATATTACCACCGTGGGTTAGGGCAACTACCCTCAGAGATATGGAGCTCTATATTACCACCGTGGGTTAGGGCAACTACCCTCAGAGATATGGAGCTCTATATTACCACCGTGGGTTAGGGCAACTACCCTCAGAGATATGGAGCTCTATATTACCACCGTGGGTTAGGGCAACTACCCTCAGAGATATGGAGCTCTATATTACCACCGTGGGTTAGGGCAACTACCCTCAGAGATATGGAGCTCTATATTACCACCGTGGGTTAGGGCAACTACCCTCAGAGATATGGAGCTCTATATTACCACCGTGGGTTAGGGCAACTACCCTCAGAGATATGGAGCTCTATATTACCACCGTGGGTTAGGGCAACTACCCTCAGAGATATGGAGCTCTATATTACCACCGTGGGTTAGGGCAACTACCCTCAGAGATATGGAGCTCTATATTACCACCGTGGGTTAGGGCAACTACCCTCAGAGATATGGAGCTCTATATTACCACCGTGGGTTAGGGCAACTACCCTCAGAGATATGGAGCTCTATATTACCACCGTGGGTTAGGGCAACTACCCTCAGAGATATGGAGCTCTATATTACCACCGTGGGTTAGGGCAACTACCCTCAGAGATATGGAGCTCTATATTACCACCGTGGTTAGGGCAACTACCCTCAGAGATATGGAGCTCTATATTACCACCGTGGGTTAGGGCAACTACCCTCAGAGATATGGAGCTCTATATTACCACCGTGGGTTAGGGCAACTACCCTCAGAGATATGGAGCTCTATATTACCACCGTGGGTTAGGGCAACTACCCTCAGAGATATGGAGCTCTATATTACCACCGTGGGTTAGGGCAACTACCCTCAGAGATATGGAGCTCTATATTACCCACCGTGGGTTAGGGCAACTACCCTCAGAGAGATGGAGCTCTATATTACCACCGTGGGTTAGGGCAACTACCCTCAGAGATATGGAGCTCTATATTACCACCGTGGGTTAGGGCAACTACCCTCAGAGATATGGAGCTCTATATTACCACCGTGGGTTAGGGCAACTACCCTCAGAGATATGGAGCTCTATATTACCACCGTGGGTTAGGGCAACTACCCTCAGAGATATGGAGCTCTATATTACCACCGTGGGTTAGGGCAACTACCCTCAGAGATATGGAGCTCTATATTACCACCGTGGGTTAGGGCAACTACCCTCAGAGATATGGAAGCTCTATATTACCACCGTGGGTTAGGGCAACTACCCTCAGAGATATGGAGCTCTATATTACCACCGTGGGTTAGGGCAACTACCCTCAGAGATATGGAGCTCTATATTACCACCGTGGGTTAGGTCAACTACCCTCAGAGATATGGAGCTCTATAAACAGCTCTCTGTCACAAATGGCACCCTATTCCCTAGTGCACTACTTTTGACCAGAGCCCAATGGGAGCATATAAAGGAATAGGGTGAACCCTATTCCCTAGTGCACTACTTTTGACCAGAGCCCAATGGGAGCATATAAAGGAATAGGGTGAACCCTATTCCCTAGTGCACTACTTTTGACCAGAGCCCAATGGGAGCATATAAAGGACTAGGCTGCCATTTGGGACACAGAGCTGTTATGAAGCCTCATATCTCTGAGGTACAGTTCACCTAACCGATGGCGTTTTAACAGAGTACAGATCCTTGGTTTGTCTTGTTTCAGGACAGGGAAGCAGCAGTCCCTATGCCGGTAGTCCAAGACCACGTCCCAAATGGCACCCTCCCTAGTGCACTACTTCTGACCAGAACCCTATTGGTGCCGACATAGGGAACAGGGTGCCATTTGTGATGTGGACTAGGGACACAGGAACGATATCATAACAGGACTAGTGAAACATATTAGTAACTAGCTGTGTTGTGAGTGGGTAAATTCATGTGATTATATCTTTTAGCTTGTAGAGGGTGACCAAGTCAGTGGCCTTGTGGTTGGAGTGTCCGCCCTGAGATCGGAAGGTTGGGGAATTCGATCCCCACCCCAGTTTAGCGTCCTGTCCAGGGTTGTGTACTGGTAACATCAAGCTGCCTCGCATGACAAAGGACAGGCTTCTGCTCCTATGAGCCGTTCTGGCCCGTACAAGTCTCCCACTGACAGGATTATTCCAGTGGCTGTGCTGACTGATCCATCTGCTCTCTCCAGTGTCCCACACTGCACTGCTCTCCTCTGCATATTTCCTAGTGTACTACCACAGCTCTGCTCTCCCTGACACCACAGTACACCACAGCCCAGTAAACCATACATCTGCTCTCCCTGACACCACAGCCCAGTAAACCATACATCTGCTCTCTCTGACACCACAGTACACCACAGCCCAGTAAACCATACATCTGCTCTCTCTGACACCACAGTACACCACAGCCCAGGAAACCATACATCTGCTCTCCCTGACACCACAGCCCAGTAAACCATACATCTGCTCTCTCTGACACCACAGCCCAATAAACCATACATCTGCTCTCCCTGACACCACAGCCCAGTAAACCATACATCTGCTCTCTCTGACACCACAGCCCAGTAAACCATACATCTGCTCTCCATGACACCACAGCCCAATAAACCATACATCTGCTCTCTCTGACACCACAGTACACCACAGCCCAGGAAACCATACATCTGCTCTCCCTGACACCACAGCCCTGTAAACCATACATCTGCTCTCTCTGACACCACAGCCCAGTAAACCATACATCTGCTCTCTCTGACACCACAGCCCAGTAAACCATACATCTGCTCTCTCTGACACCACAGCCCAGTAAACCATACATCTGCTCTCTCTGACACCACAGTACACCACAGCCCAGTAAACCACACCACAGCTCTCTCTGACACCACAGCCCAGTATGGTGGAAAAATTGCCAGATTATGTTATAAAGCTTGTATTGTATTATAATGGTTGTTTTATTCGACAGAATAGAGTATTCTGTTAACTATTGTGTGTGTGTGTGTTCTACTGAGGATGGGGTCTCTGGGAGATAATACTGACAGAGGAGATTTACGATGTCTTTTGGGTGATAAAACCTAAAAGAGCATTCCAGATAACATGAGTTAATATTTCTCTTCTATACCGTACCAGGGAGAGACGGTTCCAGTTTGGAGTCGGAGGGACAGGTTTTATAGACTCAGTAGTTAGTTTAGAGAGATGGATCTGGTTTATAAAGACTCAGTAGTTAGTTTAGAGAGATGGATCTGGTTTATATAGACTCAGTAGTCAGTTTAGAGAGATGGATCTGGTTTATATAGACTCAGTAGTCAGTTTAGAGAGATGGATCTGGTTTATATAGACTCAGTAGTCAGTTTAGAGAGATGGATCTGGTTTATATAGACTCAGTAGTCAGTTTAGAGAGATGGATCTGGTTTATATAGACTCAGTAGTCAGTTTAGAGAGATGGATCTGGTTTATATAGACTCAGTAGTCAGTTTAGAGAGATGGATCTGGTTTATATAGACTCAGTAGTCAGTTTAGAGAGATGGATCTGGTTTTATAGACTCAGTAGTCAGTTTAGAGAGATGGATCTGGTTTATATAGACTCAGTAGTCAGTTTAGAGAGATGGATCTGGTTTATATAGACTCAGTAGTCAGTTTAGAGAGATGGATCTGGTTTATATAGACTCAGTAGTCAGTTTAGAGAGATGGATCTGGTTTTATAGACTCAGTAGTCAGTTTAGAGAGATGGATCTGGTTTATAAAGACTCAGTAGTCAGTTTAGAGGGATGGATCTGGTTTTATAGCCTCAGTAGTCAGTTTAGAGAGATGGATCTGGTTTATATAGACTCAGTAGTCAGTTTAGAGAGATGGATCTGGTTTTATAGACTCAGTAGTCAGTTTAGAGAGATGGATCTGGTTTATATAGACTCAGTAGTCAGTTTAGAGAGATGGATCTGGTTTATATAGACTCAGTAGTCAGTTTAGAGAGATGGATCTGGTTTATATAGACTCAGTAGTCGGTTTAGAGAGATGGATCTGGTTTATAAAGACTCAGTAGTCAGTTTAGAGAGATGGATCTGGTTTTATAGACTCAGTAGTCAGTTTAGAGAGATGGATCTGGTTTATATAGACTCAGTAGTCAGTTTAGAGAGATGGATCTGGTTTTATAGACTCAGTAGTTAGTTTAGAGGGATGGATCTGGTTTATATAGACTCAGTAGTCGGTTTAGAGAGATGGATCTGGTTTATATAGACTCAGTAGTCAGTTTAGAGAGATGGATCTGGTTTAATAGACTCAGTAGTCAGTTTAGAGAGATGGATCTGGGTTTATAGACTCAGTAGTCAGTTTAGAGAGATGGATCTGGTTTATATAGACTCAGTAGTCAGTTTAGAGAGATGGATCTGGTTTATATAGACTCAGTAGTCAGTTTAGAGAGATGGATCTGGTTTATATAGACTCAGTAGTCAGTTTAGAGAGATGGATCTGGTTTATATAGACTCAGTAGTCAGTTTAGAGAGATGGATCTGGTTTATATAGACTCAGTAGTCAGTTTAGAGAGATGGATCTGGTTTTATAGACTCAGTAGTCAGTTTAGAGGGATGGATCTGGTTTATATAGACTCAGTAGTCAGTTTAGAGAGATGGATCTGGTTTATATAGACTCAGTAGTCAGTTTAGAGAGATGGATCTGGTTTATATAGACTCAGTAGTCAGTTTAGAGAGATGGATCTGGTTTTATAGCCTCAGTAGTCAGTTTAGAGAGATGGATCTGGTTTATATAGACTCAGTAGTCAGTTTATAGGGATAAATCTCTCTGATTATATGGGACAGACATATAGTAGTTATTACATTGATCCTTTCAGTAGTTTATATTTATAGCAGAGAGACGAAGGGAGCACAAAGGTCTTTAACAAACCTAATCAAGCTAATGAGTTTAATTAAAGATTAAGCCTGAGCAGAAGCACAAGGACTTATTGGAGATAAAGGGAGGTCTTTATTCCACACTAAGATCATAGGGAAGCCACTTACGAGGGAAGTAATTAGTCCTTCACAAAGAGATATAAAAGACTTGGCTTTAAAGTTGTGGATAATAAAGTTGGATTTGTTTAGAGTAAACTCAGGTGAGGAATGAACAGGTAATCCTGACAGTAGTAAACTCAGGTGAGGAATGAACAGGTAATCCTGACAGTAGTAAACTCAGGTGAGGAATGAACAGGTAATCCTGACAGTAGTAAACTCAGGTGAGGAATGAACAGGTAATCCTGACAGTAGTAAACTCAGGTGAGGAATGAACAGGTAATCCTGACAGTAGTAAACTCAGGTGATGAATGAACAGGTAATCCTGACAGTAGTAAACTCAGGTGAGGAATGAACAGGTAATCCTGACAGTAGTAAACTCAGGTGATGAATGAACAGGTAATCCTGACAGTAGTAAACTCAGGTGAGGAATGAACAGGTAATCCTGACAGTAGTAAACTCAGGTGAGGAATGAACAGGTAATCCTGACAGTAGTAAACTCAGGTGAGGTATGAACAGGTAATCCTGACAGTAGTAAACTCAGGTGATGAATGAACAGGTAATCCTGACAGTAGTAAACTCAGGTGAGGTATGAACAGGTAATCCTGACAGTAGTAAACTCAGGTGAGGAATGAACAGGTAATCCTGACAGTAGTAAACTCAGGTGAGTAATGAACAGGTAATCCTGACGGTAGTAAACTCAGGTGAGGAATGAACAGGTAATCCTGACAGTAGTAAACTCAGGTGAGGAATGAACAGGTAATCCTGACAGTAGTAAACTCAGGTGAGGAATGAACAGGTAATCCTGACAGTAGTAAACTCAGGTGAGGAATGAACAGGTAATCCTGACAGTAGTAAACTCAGGTGAGGAATGAACAGGTAATCCTGACAGTAGTAAACTCAGGTGAGGAATGAACAGGTAATCCTGACAGTAGTAAACTCAGGTGAGGAATGAACAGGTAATCCTGACAGTAGTAAACTCAGGTGAGGAATGAACAGGTAATTCTGACAGTAGTAAACTCAGGTGAGGAATGAACAGGTAATCCTGACAGTAGTAAACTCAGGTGAGGAATGAACAGGTAATCCTGACAGTAGTAAACTCAGGTGAGGAATGAACAGGTAATCCTGACAGTAGTAAACTCAGGTGAGGAATGAACAGGTAATCCTGACAGTAGTAAACTCAGGTGAGGAATGAACAGGTAATTCTGACAGTAGTAAACTCAGGTGAGGAATGAACAGGTAATCCTGACAGTAGTAAACTCAGGTGAGGAATGAACAGGTAATCCTGACAGTAGTAAACTCAGGTGAGGAATGAACAGGTAATCCTGACAGTAGTAAACTCAGGTGAGGTATGAACAGGTAATCCTGACAGTAGTAAACTCAGGTGAGGTATGAACAGGTAATCCTGACAGTAGTAAACTCAGGTGATGAATGAACAGGTAATCCTGACAGTAGTAAACTCAGGTGATGAATGAACAGGTAATCCTGACGGTAGTAAACTCAGGTGATGAATGAACAGGTAATCCTGACAGTAGTAAACTCAGGTGAGGAATGAACAGGTAATCCTGACGGTAGTAAACTCAGGTGAGGAATGAACAGGTAATCCTGACAGTAGTAAACTCAGGTGAGGAATGAACAGGTAATCCTGACAGTAGTAAACTCAGGTGGGGAATGAACAGGTAATCCTGACAGAAGTAAACTCAGGTGATGAATGAACAGGTAATCCTGACAGTAGTAAACTCAGGTGATGAATGAACAGGTAATCCTGACGGTAGTAAACTCAGGTGATGAATGAACAGGTAATCCTGACGGTAGTAAACTCAGGTGAGGAATGAACAGGTAATCCTGACGGTAGTAAACTCAGGTGAGGAATGAACAGGTAATCCTGACAGTAGTAAACTCAGGTGAGGAATGAACAGGTAATCCTGACAGTAGTAAACTCAGGTGAGGAATGAACAGGTAATCCTGACAGTAGTAAACTCAGGTGAGGAATGAACAGGTAATCCTGACAGTAGTAAACTCAGGTGAGGTATGAACAGGTAATCCTGACAGTAGTAAACTCAGGTGAGGAATGAACAGGTAATCCTGACAGTAGTAAACTCAGGTGAGGAATGAACAGGTAATCCTGACAGTAGTAAACTCAGGTGAGGTATGAACAGGTAATCCTGACAGTAGTAAACTCAGGTGAGGTATGAACAGGTAATCCTGACAGTAGTAAACTCAGGTGAGGTATGAACAGGTAATCCTGACAGTAGTAAACTCAGGTGAGGTATGAACAGGTAATCCTGACAGTAGTAAACTCAGGTGAGGTATGAACAGGTAATCCTGACAGTAGTAAACTCAGGTGAGGTATGAACAGGTAATCCTGACAGTAGTAAACTCAGGTGAGGAATGAACAGGTAATCCTGACGGTAGTAAACTCAGGTGATGAATGAACAGGTAATCCTGACAGTAGTAAACTCAGGTGAGGAATGAACAGGTAATCCTGACAGTAGTAAACTCAGGTGAGGAATGAACAGGTAATCCTGACAGTAGTAAACTCAGGTGAGGAATGAACAGGTAATCCTGATAGTAGTAAAGACTCCCTAGATGGTCTCATTTTACTTGTTCACATCAAAAGTTTTTGCCCGAAAACTATTTTTGTCCATAAGCTTCAAATTTTGACAAAAAAATCATTAGATCGTTGCCTAGTGAGAAGCAATATCATAAAGGAGAAGATAAATTAAATTAAATGAAAAGACAAATTGTTAAAGTTTGCTCGTGAGAGATGAAACCATACATTAAATGGAATAAATCCAGCTGTAACCATGGTATTAACCTTGCTATAACCCTACTATAACCCTACTATAACCCTGATATAAACCTGATATAAACCTACGATAAACCTTCTATAACCCTGCTATAAACCTGATATTACCCTGTTATAAACCTACTACAACCGTGCTATAACCCTGGTATAACCCTACTATAACCCTACTATAACCCTACTATAACCCTACTATAACCCTTTTATAAACCTACTATAACCCTGCTATAACCCTACTATAACCCTACTATAACCCTGCTATAACCCTACTATAACCCTACTATAACCCTACTATAACCCTGGTATAAACCCTACTATAACCCTACTATAAGCCTATTATAACCCTGGTATAAACCCTAATATAACCCTGGTATAAACCATACTATAACCCTACTATAACCCTGGTATAAACCTACTATAACCCTGGTATAAACCCTACTATAACCCTGGTATAAACCCTACTATAACCCTACTATAACCCTACTATAACCCTGGTATAAACCCTACTATAACCCTACTATAACCCTGGTATAAACCTACTATAACCCTGGTATAAACCCTACTATAACCCTGGTATAAACCCTACTATAACCCTACTATAACCCTACTATAACCCTACTATAACCCTGGTATAAACCCTACTATAACCCTGGTATAACCCTACTATAACCCTACTATAAGCCTACTATAAGCCTACTATAACCCTACTATAACCCTACTATAACCCTGGTATAAACCCTACTATAACCCTACTATAACCCTACTATAACCCTATTATAACCCTGGTATAAACCCTACTATAACCCTACTATAACCCTACTATAACCCTATTATAACCCTGGTATAACCCTGATATAAACCCTGGTATTAACCCTACTATAACCCTACTATAACCCTACTATAACCCTACTATAACCCTACTATAACCCTGATATAAACCCTACTATAACCCTACTATAACCCTACTATAACCCTACTATAACCCTACTATAACCCTGGTATAAACCCTACTATAACCCTACTATAACCCTGATATAAACCCTACTATAACCCTACTATAACCCTACTATAACCCTACTATAACCCTGGTATAAACCCTACTATAACCCTACTATAACCCTACTATAACCCTACTATAACCCTACTATAACCCTACCCCACAGTGACAACAGCAGTTACAGCCTGGGTAGAACAGGTCTTCAGGGAGAACATAGTGACAGTAGTTACAGCCTGGGTAGAACAGGTCACCAGGGAGAACATAGTGACAGCAGTTACAGCCTGGGTAGAACAGGTCACCAGGGAGAACATAGTGACAACAGCAGTTACAGCCTGGGTAGAACAGGTCACCAGGGAGAACATAGTGACAACAGCAGTTACAGCCTGGGTAGAACAGGTCACCAGGGAGAACATAGTGACAGCAGTTACAGCCTGGGTAGAACAGTTCACCAGGGAGAGCATAGTGACAGCAGTTACAGCCTGGGTAGAACAGGTCACCAGGGAGAACATAGTGACAACCGCAGTTACAGCCTGGGTAGAACAGGTCACCAGGGAGAACATAGTGACAGCAGTTACAGCCTGGGTAGAACAGGTCACCAGGGAGAACATAGTGACAGCAGTTACAGCCTGGGTAGAACAGGTCACCAGGGAGAACATAGTGACAGCAGTTACGGCCTGGGTAGAACAGGTCACCAGGGAGAACATAGTGACAGCAGTTACAGCCTGGGTAGAACAGGTCACCAGGGAGAACATAGTGACAGCAGTTACAGCCTGAGTAGAACAGGTCACCAGGGAGAACATAGTGACAGCAGTTACGGCCTGGGTAGAACAGGTCACCAGGGAGAACATAGTGACAGCAGTTACAGCCTGGGTAGAACAGGTTACCAGGGAGAACATAGTGACAACAGCAGTTACAGCCTGGGTAGAACAGGTCACCAGGGAGAACATAGTGACAGCAGTTACAGCCTGGGTAGAACAGGTCACCAGGGAGAGCATAGTGACAGCAGTTACAGCCTGGGTAGAACAGGTCACCAGGGAGAACATAGTGACAACCGCAGTTACAGCCTGGGTAGAACAGGTCACCAGGGAGAACATAGTGACAGCAGTTACAGCCTGGGTAGAACAGGTCACCAGGGAGAACATAGTGACAGCAGTTACAGCCTGGGTAGAACAGGTCACCAGGGAGAACATAGTGACAGCAGTTACGGCCTGGGTAGAACAGGTCACCAGGGAGAACATAGCGACAGCAGTTACAGCCTGGGTAGAACAGGTCACCAGGGAGAACATAGTGACATTAGTTACAGCTTGGGTAGTACAGGTCACCAGGGAGAACATAGTGACAGCAGTTACAGCCTGGGTAGAACAGGTCACCAGGGAGAGCATACAGTGCATACCTAAAGTATTTAGACCCCTTGACTTTTTCCACATTTTGTTACTTTACAGCCTTATTCTAAAATTGATTCAATTGTTTTTTCCCCTCATCAATCTACACACAATACCCCATAATGACAAAGCAAAAACTGTTTTTTTGTTGTTGCAAATGTATAAAAAAAACAACAACTGAAATATCTACTTTACATGTGTATTCAGAGCCTTTACTGAGTACTTTGTTAAAGCACCTTTGGCAGCAATTACAGCCTCTTGGGTATGATGCTACAAGCTTGGCACATCTATATTTGGGGAGTTTCTCCCATTCTTCTCTGCAGATCCTCTCAGGCACTGTCAGGTTGGATGGGAAGCATCACTGCACAGCTATTTTCAGGTCTCTCCAGAGATGTTCGATCGGGTTCAAGTCTGGACTCTGGCTGAGCCACTCAAGGACATTCAGAGACTTGTCCCTGAAGCCACTACTGCGTTTTCTTGGCTGTGTCCATAGGGTCGTTGTCCTGTTGGAAGGTGAACCTTCACCCCAGTCTGAGGTCCTGAGCGCTCTGGAGCAGGTTTTCATCTAGGATCTCTCTGTACTTTACTCTGTTCATCTTTCCTTAGATCATGACTAGTCTCCCAGGCCCTGCCGCTGAAAATCATCCCCACAGCGTGATGCTGCCACCACCATGCTTCACCGTAGGGATGGTGCCAGGTTTCCCCTCCAGACGTGACACTTCGCATTCAGGCCAAAGAGTTCAATCTTGGTTTCATCAGACCAGAGAATCTTGTTTATCATGGTCTAAGAGTCTTTAAGTGCCTTTTGGCAAACTCCAAGCGGGCTGTCGTGACTTTTCCTGAGGAGTGGCTTCCATCTGGCCACTCTACCATAAAGGCCAGATTGGAGAGACGAACAGAGATGGCTGCAGAGATGGTCATCCTTCTGGAAGGTTCTCCCATCTCCACAGAGGAACTCTGGAGCTCTGTCAGAGTGACTATCGGGTTCTTGGTCACCTCCCTGACCACGGCCCTTCTCCCCCGATTGCTCAGTTTGGAGTCTTAGTGTTTCCAAACTTCTTCCGTTTAAGAATGAATGGAGGCCACTGTGTTCTTGGGGACCTTCAATATTGCAGAAATGTTTTGGTACCCTTCCCCAGATCTGTTTTGGTACCCATCCCTGACGCAGGGATTCAGTG
>NW_021822672.1:459945-495934 GCF_901001165.1 Salmo trutta
TATGTTTCCAGTCAATAGATGTGCTCTAATATATCGAGTCGAGTCCCATCCAGAGACCAAGCATGTATGTGTGTTTTCTCTCTTCAGCGAGAGAGCGTCTACACGTCAGCGTGGGGAGGGTACTGCTATTTTAAATTCTGTGAATGTAACAGTCAATAGACCAGACTAGCAGCGTGCATGTGACAGTCAATAGACCAGACTAGCAGCGTGCATGTGACAGTCAATAGACCAGACTAGCAGCGTGAATGGGACAGTCAATAGACCAGACTAGCAGCGTGAATGGGACAGTCAATAGTCCAGACTAGCAGCGTGAACGTGACAGTCAATAGTCCAGACTAGCAGCGTGCACGGGAAGGGGATGGGAGAAGCCATTGTGCACAGGGAGGAAAACGCAAACAAAAACAAAACGTCCGCAGACGTGAGAGAAGGAATAGAACCATCAGTAGAAAACAGGCTGAGACGAGACACGGAGAGAGAGGAGACACAGAGAGAGGAGACGCGGAGAGAGAGGAGACACAGAGAGAGACACAGAGAGAGGAGACACAGAAAGAGGAGACGCGGAGAGAGAGGAGACACAGAGAGGAGACACTGAGAGGAGACACCGAGAGGAGACACTGAGAGGAGACACCGAGAGAGAGAGAGAGAGAGAGCGGAGCCCTTTCCATCATTCCACAAGTGACTGCTTGGTCTTGTTTGTCACAAAATAGCACGGAAGGACTAAAAAAAACGCACGAGTAGAGGGGGAGAATTGTGGTGGGGGGGAGAAAGTAGGACACGGACACTGAGCGGGGTCTTTGGAGAGAGAAGCTGTTGCCCTTTGGGGAGAAACATGACAGTAGTGCCCAGGGAGAACCACGATGAGACTGTGGCACTAACAGCCCTGTCCCAAGATGTGTTCGAACCGGCGGACCAGCGGACGGATCAGGAATGCTGCGAGCGCGTTGTCATCAACATCTCCGGATTGCTCTTTGAAACCCAGCTGAAAACACTTGCTCAGTTCCCCACCACTTTACTAGGGGATCCGAGGAAGAGAATGCGCTTCTTTGACCCTCTGAGGAACGAGTACTTCTTCGACAGGAACAGACCCAGTTTCGACGCTATCCTCTACTATTACCAGTCTGGCGGCCGCCTCAGGAGACCAGTCAACGTCCCTTTGGATATATTTATGGAGGAGATCAAATTTTACCAATTGGGAGAAGATGTGATTGAGAATTTTAAGGAGGATGAGGGATTTATAAAAGAAGAGGAGAGACCGTTACCGGAAAAAGAGTTTCAACGACAGGTCTGGCTACTGTTTGAATACCCGGAGAGTTCAGGACCAGCCAGAGGGATCGCTATCGTCTCTGTTCTGGTGATTTTAATTTCTATTGTTATCTTCTGTTTGGAAACGCTGCCTGAGTTTAGGGATGAAAAAGAGAAAAACTGGGACACTGAGCTGTCGTTGAATGGAACTAACAACGCTAAGAAACCCAATCCATTCACAGATCCTTTCTTTATAGTGGAGACACTGTGTATTATCTGGTTTTCCTTCGAGCTGTTCGTCAGGTTCCTAGCTTGCCCTTCCAAGCCTGCTTTTTTCAAAAACATGATGAACACCATCGATATTGTGGCCATTATGCCCTATTTTATCACCCTGGGTTTGGAGTTGGCGGAACACCAAGGAAACGGACAGCAAGCCATGTCTCTGGCCATCCTCAGGGTTATCCGACTCGTCCGGGTGTTTAGGATCTTCAAGTTGTCCAGACACTCCAAGGGGCTTCAGATATTAGGACAAACACTCAAAGCAAGTATGAGAGAATTGGGTCTGCTAATTTTCTTCCTCTTCATCGGAGTCATCCTCTTCTCCAGCGCTGTCTATTTCGCCGAAACCGACGATCCAGACTCCGGTTTTAGTTCGATCCCCGACGCGTTCTGGTGGGCTGTGGTCTCCATGACTACCGTGGGCTACGGGGACATGTGCCCGGTGACCATAGGAGGCAAGATCGTGGGCTCTCTGTGCGCCATAGCCGGTGTGCTCACCATCGCGTTACCGGTGCCCGTCATCGTGTCCAACTTTAACTACTTCTATCACCGGGAGACCGAGCACGAAGAACAGTTCCAATATACCCATGTGACGTGTGGCCAGCAACGGCAACCGTCTTTCGGTGAATTAAAAAACAGTGACAGCCAACCATCTCTTTCCAAATCGGATTTCATAGCCACGGAGGACGCTGACTCTATGAAATATACCAACTGCAGCCCACACAAAGCGCACTGCAGCCCACACAGAGCTTACACGGGGAAACTCACTAATGTATGATTTGTAGAGAGCAAACAGAAAAAAATACCCAGCAATGGAAAAAAACCCCAGGCAAAAGCCTTGGAAGATATTCAGAGAAACCATGCATTTCTTTCTGTGAGTAACATACATCCCCTAGTTCTGCGCTCTGGCGAGAGGAAGGTTTGGCTCTGTCTTATTTCAAGGGCGTCTCTTGTTTTAATAATAATGCTGAAGGATATTATTGTTTTAATAATAGATTATCATAACGCTGTGGATGAATCTGAAAACAGTCTTCCATTATGCGCGCAGCTCTTCGCTGTAGATTCTAAACATCATTATGAGGCTATATTTAGCCTTGTAAACAACAACCATTGATCAACCAATCCCCATCTCCCATCGTAGCACTTTATTCATGTTCTCTTAGTAATGTCTCATTTATTCAGACTAATTGCGTGTCGGGTTTTTTTTTTTTTTTTTTGTCTTCCGTTTTGTAAAAGTTTACATATTGATTTGCCTGTTTGGTGTTGAAGAGGTATATAATATGTTAGGACCAATTTCTCTAAAATGACTTGAATGAATCTTATACCTACAGGGCATTGTAATTCCTTAATAACCCCCCCCCCCCCCCCCCCCCCAAGGTCACCCAGTGACTACCCACAACCCCCTTCTTTATTTACACCATATCCACGTAAAGCGTTTTCCATTAAGACCCGTTAGAGAGGGTTAACCGGGGCAGCGCTGCCTGGCAGCAGACCTTCTATCCTCACTGTCAACTATGATGAGGAACAGGCCAAACGGAGGTCTGTCCATCCGTGCGGAGACGCGGTTGTCTTTGATAGTGGTACCGCGGTAGTCTAACTGGTGTGGGTCCCTCTAGGAGCAACACGTCCACTCCAATGAAGTGTCTGTCGCTAGAGAATCACAGCTTGACAAGCCATTGAGGCTAGACATTAACCGCACAGCCCCCAATTACCCTCTAAAATCACCGCACCGCACTATTCAACATGGATGTATATATATATAGGTACGGATCAATAACGAACAGCATCGAATCAGAATCGAATGAATCAAATGGATGCTATTGACATTGTTTACAACATTTTTATTATACATTTTTATTATACAATCTCACCAAAACTACATAATTAGTGAGGTCTATTAGCGAATAACGCACTAGAAAAAAACAACAACCATTCAATAATATCAAGTCTCTCGGATGATTCTTCTTCTTGAGATATTACAGATGCATGAATGAATGCGTTGAACAACTTAACCGGTGGGGCGGAAACGAGAAGAGCACCTGGTCGTGTTCAGACAGACGGTCAGGTGCAGAGTACATCCGGACCCAGAGCGCCGCTCTGTGGAGAAGTTTAAGGAACTGCAGACGAGTTTGTGGAAGCTGGTTAGTTTCTATAGCAACCTTCCAGACTGTTCTCTTCTGAGGGGGGGGGGGGGAGAGATGTTATTGTCTGATGTTAAATAGAACTAGAGGAAGGAAGGATTTGACTGACGACCTGATTGACAGGTGTTTTCATTGTACCCGATTCATGCTGCTCCACAGCACCGATTTTGAGTTATGTAGAAATATAATTTAAATCATAAGGAAAATGACTTGGGCAGCTATTTTCACGCCCTGGGATGAATGGTTATATATGGTGTAGTCTAGACAGGCAGAGAAAGCAGAGACAGACAGAGACCTAATACTGCAGGTAGAAATGTATTGATATCCGAATCAATAGAAACCCATATTGTCTTTGATTAAAAAACCCTCCCCTGAGTCCGAGGCAGAAGGATGAACAGCTTATTGGCCACTTATATCAACAGCGTCATTATACAAGTCACCTTGCGTTCCAGGCCGACTACATTTCAGGTCACCTGGTCTTCTGATGCCATATGACATCACGATATCACTTTGCTACAGTGGACTACTACCTGAACCCTACCAAACCCCCTCAAACCCCCCAACCCCCTCCAATCCCCTCCGTCCCCCTCCAATCCCCTCCAACCCCCTCCATCACCCTCCAACCCCCCTCCATCACCCTCCAAACCCCCTCCAAACCCCCTCCAACCCCCTCCAACCTCCTCCATCCCCCTCCAACCCCCTCCAACCCCCCTCCATCCCCCTCCAACCCCCCTCCAAACCCCTCCAACCCCCTCCATCGCCCTCCATCCCCCTCCAAACCCCTGCATCCACCTCCAACCCCCCTCCATCCCCCTCCAAACCCCCTCCAACCCCCTCCATCGCCCTCCATCCCCCTCCAAACCCCTGCATCCCCCTCCAATCCCCCTCCAACCCCCCTCCATCCCCCTCCAAACCCCTCCATCCCCCTCCAACCCCCCTCCAACCCCCTCCATCGCCCTCCATCCCCCTCCAAACCCCTGCATCCCCCTCCAACCCCCCTCCATCCCCCTCCAACCCCCCTCCATCCCCCTCCAACCCCCTCCAAACCCCCCAATCCCCTTTCTACCAGCCATGTTGTGTTGCATCTCAGCTAAAAGAGGTGGAATCAAAGAACCTTTGGAATAGATTCTGACAGACGTTACCAGGATGACTGACTCAGCGCCCCGTTGGTTGGATTACCCAGAGGAGAGGGCGGGGACAATGCTGCAGATGACAGATGCAGAAGCCAATCAGATTGGTAATCAGCAGACCCTTGGCCAATGCAACGGGACGGCCTACTGCTGCAGATGCCTGGACTACAGCGCCTCCTGGAGTTGGGATGTGGGAAGACGACAGCTGCAGGAGAGACACATGGAGGTGAGTTGTGGTGGTAGAAACGTTGTCAAAATAAACCTACAGCCACATTCCAGACTGAACATAAACTTATGGTTATATCTGGCTACTGTTCTGTATAGTCTATATCTAGCTACTGTTCTGTATAGTCTATATCTAGCTACTGTTCTGTATAGTTTATATCTAGCTACTGTTCTGTATAGTTTATATCTAGCTACTGTTCTGTATAGTCTATATCTGGCTACTGTTCTGTATAGTCTATATCTGGCTACTGTTCTGTATAGGACCGTAGGTTTATATCTAGCTACTGTTCTGTATAGGATCGTAGGTCTATGTTCAGTCTGGAAGGAGTCTATAGGTCTATGTTCAGTCTGGAACGAGGCTGTAGGTCTATGTTCAGTCTAGAATGAGACTGTAGGTCTATGTTCAGTCTGGAATGAGACTGTAGGTCTATGTTCAGTCTGGAATGAGACTGTAGGTCTATGTTCAGTCTAGAATGAGACTGTAGGTCTATGTTCAGTCTGGAATGAGACTGTAGGTCTATGTTCAGTCTGGAATGAGACTGTAGGTCTATGTTCAGTCTAGAATGAGACTGTAGGTCTATGTTCAGTCTGGAATGAGACTGTAGGTCTATGTTCAGTCTGGAATGAGACTGTAGGTCTATGTTCAGTCTAGAATGAGACTGTAGGTCTATGTTCAGTCTGGAATGAGACTGTAGGTCTATGTTCAGTCTGGAATGAGACTGTAGGTCTATGTTCAGTCTAGAATGAGGCCGTAGGTCTATGTTCAGTCTGGAACGAGGCCGTAGGTCTATGTTCAGTCTGGAACGAGGCCGTAGGTCTATGTTCAGTCTGGAACGAGGCCGTAGGTCTATGTTCAGTCTGGAACGAGGCCGTAGGTCTATGTTCAGTCTGGAACGAGGCCGTAGGTCTATGTTCAGTCTGGAACGAGGCCGTAGGTCTATGTTCAGTCTGGAACGAGGCCGTAGGTCTATGTTCAGTCTGGAACGAGGCCGTAGGTCTATGTTCAGTCTGGAACGAGGCCGTAGGTCTATGTTCAGTCTGGAACGAGGCTGTAGGTCTATGTTCAGTCTGGAATGAGGCCTATATACGGAACAGTAACCAGATCGATGAACAGAAAGATCTGATGTGGCTGATTTCAGACTGTGTTCTCCTATTAAATTCATAATGTCCCCACTAACAGTTACAGAGTCTATAGACTATAGTTCCCTGTAGTTCCCTGTCTCCTAGACCGTCCAGACAGACAGATATCTCAGGCAGCAGCACCATTGTAGACCTCAGTCGGTCGTTTACGTTTAACAACAAATCCTATCGAGACCGTGTACTGGTGGGTCAGGCTCAGGAGGCAGTACCATGTTCGTCTGCTAGGTGTCGCTGTCTGCCTGTACAACGGCTGTCTGCTGGTATGACTCGCTCACAGCTGTCACGGGCATCCTGTCTTCTGATAGGGCCCTGATCAGTTCAACATAGAATAGGATGTAATTATCTGTCTGGATACAGTGGAGACATTACTCTGGGTTCCCTATAGATATAGTGGTCTGTCTGGGTACAGTGGTGGAGTTACTCTGGGTTCCCTATAGATATAGTGTCTGTCTGGGTACAGTGGTGGAGTTACTCTGGGTTCCCTACAGATATAGTGTCTGTCTGGGTACAGTGGTGGAGTTACTCTGGGTTCCCTACAGATATAGTGTCTTTCTGGATACAGTGGTGGAGTTACTCTGGGTTCCCTATAGATATAGTGGTCTGTCTGGGTACAGTGGTGGAGTTACTCTGGGTTCCCTATAGATATAGTGTCTGTCTGGGTACAGTGGTGGAGTTACTCTGGGTTCCCTATAGATATAGTGTCTGTCTGGGTACAGTGGTGGAGTTACTCTGGGTTCCCTACAGATATAGTGGTCTGTCTGGGTACAGTGGTGGAGTTACTCTGGGTTCCCTACAGATATAGTGGTCTGTCTGGGTACAGTGGTGGAGTTACTCTGGGTTCCCTATAGATATAGTGGTCTGTCTGGGTACAGTGGTGGAGTTACTCTGGGTTCCCTATAGATATAGTGGTCTGTCTGGATACAGTGGTGGAGTTACTCTGGGTTCCCTACAGTTATAGTGTCTGTCTGGGTACAGTGGTGGAGTTACTCTGGGTTCCCTATAGATATAGTGTCTGTCTGGGTACAGTGGTGGAGTTACTCTGGGTTCCCTATAGATATAGTGTCTGTCTGGATACAGTGGTGGAGTTACTCTGGGTTCCCTATAGATATAGTGGTCTGTCTGGATACAGTGGTGGAGTTACTCTGGGTTCCCTATAGATATAGTGGTCTGTCTGGATACAGTGGTGGAGTTACTCTGGGTTCCCTACAGATATAGTGTCTGTCTGGGTACAGTGGTGGAGTTACTCTGGGTTCCCTACAGATATAGTGTCTTTCTGGATACAGTGGTGGAGTTACTCTGGGTTCCCTATAGATATAGTGGTCTGTCTGGGTACAGTGGTGGAGTTACTCTGGGTTCCCTATAGATATAGTGGTCTGTCTGGGTACAGTGGTGGAGTTACTCTGGGTTCCCTACAGATATAGTGTCTGTCTGGGTACAGTGGTGGAGTTACTCTGGGTTCCCTACAGATATAGTGTCTGTCTGGGTACAGTGGTGGAGTTACTCTGGGTTCCCTACAGATATAGTGTCTGTCTGGGTACAGTGGTGGAGTTACTCTGGGTTCCCTACAGATATGGTGTCTGTCTGGGTACAGTGGTGGAGTTACTCTGGGTTCCCTACAGATATAGTGTCTGTCTGGGTACAGTGGTGGAGTTACTCTGGGTTCCCTACAGATATAGGGTCTGTCTGGGTACAGTGGGGACGTTCTACATACTGCATGTATATCTGTATAGATCCCACCAGGTGACTGTGCTGCTGGTAACAGGGCAGGGTTATGCTATTGTTACTGTCTGTAGTGTGTGTGTGTGATTGTGTGTGTAGTGTGTGTGGATTGACAGTTAAATCTCCCTGGATTGACAGTTAAATCTCCCTGGATATGACAGTTAAATCTCCCTGGATTGACAGTTAAATCTCCATGGATTGACAGTTAAATCTCCCTGGAATTATAGTTAAATCACCCTGGATATGACAGTTAAATCTCCCTGGATATGACAGTTAAATCTCCCTGGATTGACAGTTAAACCTCCCTGGATATGACAGTTAAACCTCCCTGGATATGACAGTTAAATCTCCCTGGATTGACAGTCAAATCTCCCTGGATATGACAGTTAAACCTCCCTGGATTGACAGTTAAATCTCCCTGGATTGACAGTTAAATCTCCCTGGATTTACAGTTAAATCTCCCTGGATATGACAGTTAAATCTCCCTGGATATGACAGTTAAATCTCCCTGGATTGACAGTCAATCTCCCTGGATATGACAGTTAAACCTCCCTGGATATGACAGTTAAATCTCCCTGGATATGACAGTTAAACCTCCCTGGATATGACAGTTAAATCTCCCTGGATATGACAGTTAAATCTCCCTGGATTGATTGCTTTCATTTTACTCCTGTGACTCTTTCATTCTCTTGCTTCTTCTTCCTGTCGTTTTCCCTCCCGTTAAAACGTCACAGGAAAATGGGCTCGACGTAACACCTTGTCTTTCCACTGCATCTATCAGAACGTTAAAAGATTCGTCCAGGATTTAACGCGCCTTCTTGACCATTTTTTAAAGGCCTTATTCTGATTGGTGTTCATTTATTTTTTGGTGTAATTAAATAAAGTAATCATTTAATACATTTTGAAATATTTACAAATTAGATTTATTCATCTGAGGGTAATCCTGCTATTCACACCACTGGTTGAATTACGCATCGGAATGTCGACAACAACAGTATTTAATGAGGAAGTCTAGACAGAGCAGGTGGTTGGCTGGTCGAAGCCCTGCTCCTCCCCTTTATGGTAATATATGCAAATGAAACGGGGTGTTTATGCAAATGAGGCATATATATGTTTTTCTATATTTTAACACAACATCTAAAAACAAATACCTGATACAATAAAGATATTATTTATATATGAACAAGAAAAATAAGTGAATTTTTGACGAGAAATCGAATAGATGAAATTCCCACCAAAATCCCAGAAGTCCAGGTGTTATTTGTCCGTTCCAGTAAAATGTTTTATCTGCTATAATCCTGTCAATACCTGATGGCGATCGGAGGATCTTCATTCCGTTGGTCAACATTTATTAGAATTGTTTTGAAAACCTTTTAACAACGTTGCTGATCGTTGCGAGCATCAGACCCCTTCCTCCTCTCTACCACTGTTGTACGGACGAACCTTCTCATTTCTCACAACGACAGACAACAGACAGACTTTAATATGTTGATTCTGATAGCTGGCGTTGTGTAGACGTACAGTATGTTTTATACATGATACCTGAGACCATGTGTGACTTGCATTGGCTTTGAGAGCCAGGTAGTTGGCAGTGCCAGGTCCCAGTACAGTCCACCCACACAGCCCTTCCCCCACAGACAGGTAGTTGGCAGTGCCAGGTCCCAGTACAGTCCACCCCCACAGACAGGTAGTTGGCAGTGCCAGGTCCCAGTACAGTCCACCCCCACAGCCCTTCCCCCACAGACAGGCAATATTTCTATATAACCCGACCCCACAGTGTGTTATAACCCTACCCCACAGTGTGTTATAACCCTACCCCACAGTGTGTTATAACCCTACCCTACAGTTTGTTATGACCCTACCCCACAGTGTGTTATAAACCTACCCCACAGTGTGTTATAACCCTACCCCACAATGTGTTATAACCCTACCTTACCTTGTGTTATAACCCTACCCTACAGTTATAAAACTACCCCACAATGTGTTATAACCCTATCACACAGTGTGTTATAACCCTACTCTACAGTGTGTTATAACCCTTCCCCACAGTGTGTTATAACCTAGAGTGTGTTATAAACCTACCCCACAGTGTGTTATAACCCTACCCTACAGTGTGTTATAACTCTACCCAACAGTGTGTTATAACCTTACCCCACAGTGTGTTATAACCCTACCCTACAGTGTGTTATAACCCTTCCCCACAGTGTGTTATAACCTAGAGTGTGTTATAAGCCTACCCCACAGTGTGTTATAACCCTACCCTACAGTGTGTTATAACCCTTCCCCACAGTGTGTTATAACCTAGAGTGTGTTATAACCCTACCCAACAGTGTGTTATAACCTTACCCCACGGTATGTTATAACACCATCTAGGCTGTGTAACAGGTTACGTTCTGTCCAAAGGTCAGGTTATTTAAAGATCTGGATGCATTGATTCCTCCTTAATCCAGGGTCTTATGTCACAGCCTGATCAATTACCAGCATGAGACCCTCACCCCCTGCCTCACCCACTGCCTCCCCCTTCCTCAGCCTCTCCCCTTTCCTCAGCCCCTCCTCTCCCCTCACCACCCCCTCCCCTTTCCTCAGCCCCTCCTCTCCCCTCCCCTTTCCTCAGCCCCTCCTCTCCCCTCACCACCCCCTCCCCTTTCCTCAGCCCCTCCTCTCCCCTCACCACCCCCTCCCCTTTCCTCAGCCCCTCCTCTCCTCTCACCACCCCCTCCCCTTTCCTCAGCCCCTCCTCTCCCCTCACACCAGCATGGCAGTTGAGTTATGTGTGAGTTGTGGTTGCCCAGGAGACCAGGTTACAATAACATTAAAAGAAGCCCAATCCATTTATGGCTGCTGTATTGTGGTACTGTCCTGCTGCTGCACAGAGATAGACAGGCTCTCTGAGGCACACTGAGGCAACAGTCAGTCTTACTGACTGTTATGCTGGCTTTACAGAAAGCCTAAAAGACAATTTACGCTTTAACCCGAAAATGTGGTCGTAGGCTTCGTATGGAGGATGTGACGCAATTGCAGAGCCTCCAGAGGTCATGCAGAGGTCAAATCTCCGTACCGCAGTGCCGTGTGCCTCTCACATTCTGTAACAATGTGGAGTGCTCCGTATACACTATGCATACAAAAGTATGTGGACACCCCTTCAAATTAGTGGATTCAGCTATTTCAGCCACACTCGTTGCTGACAGGTGTATAACAATCGAGCACACAGCCATGCAATCTCCACAGACAAACATTGGCAGTAGAACGGCCCCGTACTGAAGAGCTCAGTGACTTTCAACATGGCACCGTCCAGGATGCCACCTTTCCAACAAGTCATTTTGTCAAATTTCTGCCCTGCTAGAGCTGCCTCCTGGTCAACTGGAAGTGCTGTTATTGTGAAGTGGAAACGTCTAGGAGCAACAACGGCTCAGCCGTGAAGTGGTAGGCCACACAAGCTCACAGAAGGGGACCGCAGAGTGCTGAAGCGTGTAAAAAATTGTCTTTCCTCGGTTGCAACACTCACTACCGAGTTCTGCCTCTGGAAGCATCGTCAGCACAAGAACTGTTCGTCTGGAGCTTCATGAAATGGGTTTCCATGGCCGAGCAGCCGCACACAAGCCTAAGATCACCACGCTCAATGCCAAGCTTCGGCTGGAGTGGTGTAAAGCTCGCTGCCATTGGACTCTGGAGCAGTGGAAACACGTTCTCTGGAGTGATGAATCACGCTTCACCATCTGGCAGTTCCGACGGACGAATCAGGGTTTGGCGGATGCCAGGAGAACGCTACCTGCCCCAATGCATAGTGCCAGCTGTAAAGTTTGGTGGAGGAGGAATAATGGTCTGGGGCTGTTTGTCATGGTTCAGGCCCCTTAGTTCCAATGCAGGGAAATCTTAACGCAACAGCATATAAAATGACATTCTAGACGATTCTGTGCGTCTAACATTGTGGCAACAGTTTGGGCAAGGCCCTTTCCTGTTTCAGCATGACAATGTCCCCGTTCACAAAGCGAGGTCGATAAAGAAATGGTTTGTCGAGATCGGTGTGGAAGAACTTGACTGGCCTGCACAGAGCCCTGACCTCAACACCATCGAACACCTTTGGGATGAATTGGAACACTGACTGTGAGCCAGGCCTAAATCACCCAACATCAGTGTTGCTGAATGGAAGCAAGTCCCCCAGCAGCAATGTTCCAACATCTAGTGGAAAGCCTTCCCAGAAGAGTGGAGGCTGTTATAGCAGCAATGTTCCAACATCTAGTGGAAAGCCTTCCCAGAAGAGTGGAGGCTGTTATAGCAGCAATGTTCCAACATCTAGTGGAAAGCCTTCCCAGAAGAGTGGAGGCTGTTATAGCAGCAATGTTCCAACATCTAGTGGAAAGCCTTCCCAGAAGAGTGGAGGCTGTTATAGCAGCAATGTTCCAACATCTAGTGGAAAGCCTTCCCAGAAGAGTGGAGGCTGTTATAGCAGCAATGTTCCAACATCTAATGGAAAGCCTTCCCAGAAGAGTGGAGGCTGTTATAGCAGCAATGTTCCAACATCTAGTGGAAAGCCTTCCCAGAAGAGCGGAGGCTGTTATAGCAGCAATGTTCCAACATCTAGTGGAAAGCCTTCCCAGAAGAGCGGAGGCTGTTATAGCAGCAATGTTCCAACATCTAGTGGAAAGCCTTCCCAGAAGAGCGGAGGCTGTTATAGCAGCAATGTTCCAACATCTAGTGGAAAGCCTTCCCAGAAGAGTGGAGGCTGTTATAGCAGCAAAGTGGGGACCAACTCCATATTAATACCCATGATTATGGAATGAGATGTTCGACCAGCAGGTGTCCACATACTTTTGGTCATGAGTGTAGCTCTGCATTTACATGATTTGTTGACGGTAGGTGGGGGTGGTACATCCTGTATAAACACAAACTCACTTCCTTGACGACTTCCTTCACAATAGCTATGCTATGCTATGCTCTGCTATGCTCTGCTATGCTACGCTACGCTCTGCTATGCTCTGCTATGCTATGCTCTGCTATGTTCTGCTATGGTATGCTATGCTATGCTCTGCTATGCTATGCTCTGCTCTGCTCTGCTATGCTCTGCTATGCGATGCTATGCTATGCTATGCTATGCTATGCTATGCTCTGCTCTGCTATGCTATGCTATGCTCTGCTATGTTATGCTCTGCTCCGCTAAGCTCAAGAAGTATGAAAGCCCTGACGTCTGCGGAGGCTGCATCGCGGTAATGCTGTTCGGATTGACCACACAAGGATACAACCCAGTGGTTAAAGTGGGCCAATGCCTCCATTTTCTACTGCTCGTTACCTGTCAAAAAATAACAATAGATTTAGGATTAAGAGTTATTTAATAGGATCTCTATGTAAAATACTGTATCTAAAATCCAATCCCTTAGTGATACTAAAGTGAACTTCGTTCCACTGAAAGCACTGAGTACAACAGTAACGCCACAACCAGCTAACCTAAGAAGCAGCTTGCTCTGGTGGTACGTTCAGGTCCCTCTGTCTCGGTTAGCGGTGTTGCTACATGGCAGTGGTCTCGGTTAGCGGTGTCGCTACATGGCAGTGGTCTTGGTTAGCGGTGTCGCTACATGGCAGTGGTCTTGGTTAGCGGTGTTGCTACATGGCAGTGGTCTTGGTTAGCGGTGTCGCTACATGGCAGTGGTCTCGGTTAGCGGTGTTGCTACATGGCAGTGGTCTTGGTTAGCGGTGTCGCTACATGGCAGTGGTCTCGGTTAGTGGTGTCGCTACATGGCAGTGGTCTCTGTTAGCGGTGTTGCTACATGGCAGTGGTCTCGGTTAGCGGTGTTGCTACATGGCAGTGGTCTCGGTTAGCGGTGTTGCTACATGGCAGTGGTCTTGGTTAGCGGTGTCGCTACATGGCAGTGGTCTCGGTTAGCGGTGTTGCTACATGGCAGTGGTCTTGGTTAGCGGTGTCGCTACATGGCAGTGGTCTCGGTTAGCGTTGTTGCTACATGGCAGTGGTCTCGGTTAGCGGTGTTGCTACATGGCAGTGGTCTCGGTTAGCGGTGTCGCTACATGGCAGTGGTCTCTGTTAGCGGTGTTGCTACATGGCAGTGGTCTCGGTTAGCGGTGTCGCTACATGGCAGTGGTCTCGGTTAGCGGTGTTGCTACATGGCAGTGGTCTCGGTTAGCGGTGTCGCTACATGGCAGTGGTCTCGGTTAGCGGTGTTGCTACATGGCAGTGGTCTCGGTTAGCGGTGTCGCTACATGGCAGTGGTCTCGGTTAGCGTTGTTGCTACATGGCAGTGGTCTCGGTTAGCGGTGTTGCTACATGGCAGTGGTCTCGGTTAGCGGTGTCGCTACATGGCAGTGGTCTCTGTTAGCGGTGTTGCTACATGGCAGTGGTCTCGGTTAGCGGTGTCGCTACATGGCAGTGGTCTCGGTTAGCGGTGTTGCTACATGGCAGTGGTCTCGGTTAGCGGTGTCGCTACATGGCAGTGGTCTCGGTTAGCGGTGTTGCTACATGGCAGTGGTCTCGGTTAGCGGTGTCGCTACATGGCAGTGGTCTCGGTTAGTGGTGTTGCTACATGGCAGTGGTTAGTGGTGTTGCTACATGGCAGTGGTTAGCGGTGTTGCTACATGGCAGTGGTCTCGGTTAGCGGTGTTGCTACATGACAGTGGTTAGCGGTGTTGCTACATGGCAGTGGTCTCGGTTAGCGGTGTTGCTACATGGCAGTGGTCTCGGTTAGCGGTGTTGCTACATGGCAGTGGTTAGCGGTGTTGCTACATGGCAGTGGTCTAGGTTAGCGGTGTCGCTACATGGCAGTGGTCTCGGTTAGCGGTGTTGCTACATGGCAGTGCCAGTAGATGACCAGTTGATGGCAGACAGTGCCTAGCAACAGCAACAGTCTCTCATCCCTCTGTGTGAAATAGGATGCTGCTATAGTAAACAGGAAGTGACGGCTGCTTAGCTGTTCCCCCCGTCCTCCCTCCTCTGCTCCTCCTCTCCCCTCCCTCTGTTCTCCAGACTGAATATAGGACTGTGATGATGGTGATGGCCTGGAGTGTCGTGCAGAATGTGTTTGTGTTTTCTTTGAGGATGTGTGTGTGTGTGTGTGTGTGTGTGTGTGTGTGTGTGTGTGTGTGATGGAGAGAGCTGGGTAGACAGGCTGTATTGAAGCAGAGGGGCTATGAACAAAAGGTGCTGCAGGAAGGACAAAGCAGAGACAGAGAAGAAGAGAGATGGAGAGAGATAGTGGAGGGAGAGAGAGAGAATGAAAGAGAAAGAGAGAGAGAGAGAAGGAAACAGAGAGAGAGAGAGAGAGGGAGAGGGAGAGAGAGAGAGAGAGAGAGAGAGAGAGAGAGAGAGAGAGAGAGGGAGAGGGAGAGGGAGAGAGAGAGAGAGCTCAAAGTGAGTGCAGCTAAATCTCTCAGAGCTCAGTCAATTAAACAGAGGGCTCTTAGAAAACAAACCCTTCTACACTATGTCAGGACCCTTCTACACTATGTCAGGACCTTTCTACACTATGTCAGGACCCTTCTACACTATGTCAGGACCCTTCTACACTATGTCAGGACCCTTCTACACTGTCAGGACCCTTCTACACTATGTCAGGACCCTTCTACACTATGTCAGGACCCTTCTACACTATGTCAGGACCCTTCTACACTATGTCAGGACCCTTCTACACTATGTCAGGACCTTTCTACACTATGTCAGGACCCTTCTACACTATGTCAGGACCCTTCTACACTATGTCAGGACCCTTCTACACTGTCAGGACCCTTCTACACTATGTCAGGACCCTTCTACACTATGTCAGGACCCGTCTACACTATGTCAGGACCCTTCTACACTATGTCAGGACCCTTCTACACTATGTCAGGACACTTCTACACTATGTCAGGACACTTCTACACTATGTCAGGACACTTCTACACTATGTCAGGACCCTTCTACACTATGTCAGGAGCCGTCTACACTATGTCAGGACCCTTCTACACTATGTCAGGACCCTTCTCCACTATGTCAGGACCCTTCTACAATGTCAGGAGCCGTCTACACTATGTCAGGACCCTTCTACACTATGTCAGGACACTTCTACACTATGTCAGGACACTTCTACACTATGTCAGGACCCTTCTACACTATGTCAGGACACTTCTACACTATGTCAGGACACTTCTACACTATGTCAGGACCCTTCTACACTATGTCAGGAGCCGTCTACACTATGTCAGGACCCTTCTACACTATATCAGGACCCTTCTACACTATGTCAGGACCCTTCTACACTATGTCAGGACACTTCTACACTGTCAGGACCCTTCTACACTGTCAGGAGCCGTCTACACTATGTCAGGACCCGTCTACACTATGTCAGGACACTTCTACACTATGTCAGGAGCCGTCTACACTATGTCAGGACCCTTCTACACTATGTCAGGACACTTCTACACTATGTCAGGACACTTCTACACCATGTCAGGACACTTCTACACTATGTCAGGACACTTCTACACTATGTCAGGACACTTCTACACTATGTCAGGACCCTTCTACACTATGTCAGGAGCCGTCTACACTATGTCAGGACCCTTCTACACTATGTCAGGACCCTTCTACACTATGTCAGGACCCTTCTACACTATGTCAGGACCCTTCTACACTATGTCAGGACACTTCTACACTATGTCAGGAGCCGTCTACACTATGTCAGGACTCTTCTACACTATGTCAGGACACTTCTACACTATGTCAGGACACTTCTCCACTATGTCAGGACCCTTCTACACTGTCAGGACCCTTCTACACTATGTCAGGACCCTTCTACACTATGTCAGGACCCTTCTACACTGTCAGGACCTTTCTACACTGTCAGGACCCTTCTACACTATGTCAGGACACTTCTACACTATGTCAGGACCCGTCTACACTATGTCAGGACCCTTCTACACTATGTCAGGACACTTCTACACTATGTCAGGACACTTCTACACTATGTCAGGACCCTTCTCCACTATGTCAGGACCCTTCTACACTATGTCAGGACCCTTCTACACTATGTCAGGACCCTTCTACAATGTAGGAAATCTTCTACACTGTCAGGACCCTTCTACACTATGTCAGGACCCTTCTACACTATGTCAGGACCCTTCTACACTATGTCAAATCCCTTCTACACTATGTCAGGACCCTTCTACACTATGTCAGGACCCTTCTACACTATGTCAGGACCCTTCTACACTATGTCAGGACCCTTCTACACTATGTCAAAACCCTTCTACACTATGTCAGGACCCTTCTACACTATGTCAGGCCCCTTCTACACTATGTCAGGACCCTTCTACACTATGTCAGGCCCCTTCTACACTATGTCAGGACCCTTCTACACTATGTCAGGACCCTTCTACACTATGTCAGGACCATTTTACACTATGTCAGGACCCTTCTACACTGTCAGAACCCTTCTACACTATGTCAGGACCCTTCTCCACTATGTCAGGACCCTTCTCCACTATGTCAGGACCCTTCTCCACTATGTCAGGACCCTTCTCCACTATGTCAGGACCCTTCTACACTATGTCAGGACCCTTCTACACTATGTCAGGACCCTTCTACACTATGTCAGGCTGGTTTGGCACAGTGATGTCGAAAGCTTCTGGTGTCAGTTATTCATCCTGACAGTGAGTTTAGCTCAGAGCTCAGCAGAGGTTATGTCCCCTGTGTCACTACGTTATGGTCTTAAGAATCTGTGCTTTTTTTTCCTGTGGGTGCATTTCCTGGTCCTGTTGCCGTCCGATATGATCATTCAGAGGCATACAGCTGCACCGATACGTACTGTAACTTTGTGTGGCATTTTCCTATTCCAAGTCAAATAATTATCGTGAAGAGAAACAATGTGTTATTTATAAACTAAATGGCTGGATTGGGATTGAAAAAGTACAGAGATATCTAGGTGAAAAACACAAACTGGACCTCACTGTCTACTGGAACGAGAATACTGTCTTCTTCTCTGGTTTTCAGGTGGTGAAAGATGAGTAGTCCTTTGCTGTATGACGCTTCCTGAAACACCCTGACTGTTTTCTTCTCTGGTTTTCAGGTGGTGAACGATGAGCAGTCCTTTGCTGTATGACGCTTCCTGAAACACCCTCGCGGTATACCAACCTCCGACCGCTGGAGACCTCCTCAGCTAACAAGCAACGGATAGAAAACAACATCACTGTCTTTTACCTCTGAGAGGAGGAACGGATCAAATACACAATGGAAAAGATGAGAAAACATGACTCACTAGAGGACAGGAAATAGAATACTCTACCTGGACAACATCACTGACAGGATATAGAATACTCTACCTGGACAACATCACTGACAGGATATAGAATACTCTACCTGGACAACATCACTGACAGGATATAGAATACTCTACCTGGACAACATCACTGACAGGATATAGAATACTCTACCTGGACAACATCACTGACAGGATATAGAATACTCTACCTGGACAACATCACTGACAGGATATAGAATACTCTACCTGGACAACATCACTGACAGGATATAGAATACTCTACCTGGACAACATCACTGACAGGATATAGAATACTCTACCTGGACAACATCACTGACAGGATATAGAATACTCTACCTGGATAACATCACTGACAGGATATAGAATACTCTACCTGGACAACATCACTGACAGGATATAGAATACTCTACCTGGACAACATCACTGACAGGATATAGAATACTCTACCTGGACAACATCACTGACAGGATATAGAATACTCTACCTGGACAACATCACTGACAGGAAATAGAATACAACATCACTGACAGGATATAGAATACTCTACCTGGATAACAACACTGACAGGAAATAGAATACTCTACCTGGATAACATCACTGACAGGAAATAGAATACAACATCACTGACAGGATATAGAATACTCTACCTGGACAACATCACTGACAGGATATAGAATACTCTACCTGGACAACATCACTGACAGGATATAGAATACTCTACCTGGACAACATCACTGACAGGATAAAGAATACTCTACCTGGACAACATCACTGACAGGATATAGAATACAACATCATTGACAGGATATAGAATACACAATGCATCTGACAGATTTAACTACGTGGACAACATTACTGACATAGATTAAACCAGGTGGACAACACTGTGTCTGATTTGGACAGGAGACACCAGTACAGCTCTGATGACCTGCAGAGAAGACAGGAGACAAAGAGACAGAGATTTAAACCAGGTGGACAACAATGTGTCTGATATGGACAGGAGACACCAGTACAGCTCTGATGACCTGCAGAGAAGACAGGAGACAAAGAGACAGATGTACAGAAGACGTTACTTGATTCACCTTCCACATACACATGAATAATGTATAGACATTTGTAAACTGATCGTGGTGTCCTTTGCTTAATGTATTTAATATCATGTTCTGTATAGATATGACAACAATACGACGGGGGGTTTCTGTATGCAGACATTGACTAATATCATGTTCTGTATAGATATGACAACAATACGACGGGGGGTTTCTGTATGCAGACATTGACTAATATCATGTTCTGTATAGATATGACAACAATACGACGGGGGGTTTCTGTATGCAGACATTGACTAATATAATGTTCTGTATAGATATGACAACAATACGACGGGGGGTTTCTGTATGCAGACATTGACTAATATCATGTTCTGTATAGATATGACAACAATACGACGGGGGGTTTCTGTATGCAGACATTGACTAATATCATGTTCTGTATAGATATGACAACAATACGACGGGGGGTTTCTGTATGCAGACATTGACTAATATCATGTTCTGTATAGATATGACAACAATACGACGGGGGGTTTCTGTATGCAGACATTGACTAATATCATGTTCTGTATAGATATGACAACAATACGACGGGGGGTTTCTGTATGCAGACATTGACTAATATAATGTTCTGTATAGATATGACAACAATACGACGGGGGGTTTCTGTATGCAGACATTGACTAATATCATGTTCTGTATAGATATGACAACAATACGACGGGGGGTTTCTGTATGCAGACATTGACTAATATCATGTTCTGTATAGATATGACAACAATACGACGGGGGGTTTCTGTATGCAGACATTGACTAATATCATGTTCTGTATAGATATGACAACAATACGACGGGGGGTTTCTGTATGCAGACATTGACTAATATAATGTTCTGTATAGATATGACAACAATACGACGGGGGGTTTCTGTATGCAGACATTGACTAATATCATGTTCTGTATAGATATGACAACAATACGACGGGGGGTTTCTGTATGCAGACATTGACTAATATCATGTTCTGTATAGATATGACAACAATACGACGGGGGGTTTCTGTATGCAGACATTGACTAATATCATGTTCTGTATAGATATGACAACAATACGACGGGGGGTTTCTGTATGCAGACATTGACTAATATCATGTTCTGTATAGATATGACAACAATACGACGGGGGGTTTCTGTATGCAGACATTGACTAATATCATGTTCTGTATAGATATGACAACAATACGACGGGGGGTTTCTGTATGCAGACATTGACTAATATAATGTTCTGTATAGATATGACAACAATACGACGGGGGGTTTCTGTATGCAGACATTGACTAATATCATGTTCTGTATAGATATGACAACAATACGACGGGGGGTTTCTGTATGCAGACATTGACTAATATCATGTTCTGTATAGATATGACAACAATACGACGGGGGGTTTCTGTATGCAGACATTGACTAATATCATGTTCTGTATAGATATGACAACAATACGACGGGGGGTTTCTGTATGCAGACATTGACTAATATCATGTTCTGTATAGATATGACAACAATACGACGGGGGGTTTCTGTATGCAGACATTGACTAATATCATGTTCTGTATAGATATGACAACAATACGACGGGGGGTTTCTGTATGCAGACATTGACTAATATAATGTTCTGTATAGATATGACAACAATACGACGGGGGGTTTCTGTATGCAGACATTGACTAATATCATGTTCTGTATAGATATGACAACAATACGACGGGGGGTTTCTGTATGCAGACATTGACTAATATCATGTTCTGTATAGATATGACAACAATACGACGGGGGGTTTCTGTATGCAGACATTGACTAATATCATGTTCTATACCAAAACATATTCTTGAAAACAAGTACAGCATGTAAACCAGAAATAAAGGCAGATCATAGTTTTAATTCTGTGTCAACAAACTGTTCTAAAAATATTCGTCTTGTTCTTCTCGGATCTGTTGGCTGGTGGAGTTGCTACATTGTTAAATCTATATTTTTTTAAGGTATGATAAATATATATATATGTTTTATATGAAAAGGGATTGGTTTAAAACTGGAGATTTTATTTGATAGATTTATAACATTCAATTATGTTTGTTTTTTTTACATTTTTTTTTATGTTGATAAAATGTTTTGCCTTGATGAGAACATGGCAGGCAGGTAGAGAGTGACTAAAAACAAAATGGCTTCCTTTCAAAACAATCCCGTTCCGTGTTCACGTGCTAATCGGGAACTTGGACATTTCAGACTTGCTAACTGGTTGTGGTTACACACGTGCCGCGCTCAACCAGTTAGAAAGTCTGAATTTCCTAGTTCCGACTAGCAAGTGAACACGGCGTTAAAACCTCATTTTCCGCGCAGGGGTATGACATCATCAGTATGAATCTGCAGCAGGTGTTTTGACGAATGTTTATATGTTGTTTTAAATAATTTAAATGTTTTTTTTAAAAAATCATTTAAATGATTGATTGTTTTTTTAAACCATTTAAATGATTAATTGTTTTTTTAATTTGTATCATTTTAAATGATTGATTGTTTTTTTTTTTTTTTTTTTAATCAGAATGCTGTATCACTGTTAATTGATTGAAGGCATCTACCTCAGTGTCCGCATCACGTTTCATTTTCAACAGCAGCTGTGACCCCTGGGGTCGTGTTCCAATGGAAGACAACAGGAAGTCCTTGAGTTGAACAATAAGAAACATTCATTTTAGTTTTTTCCATTGCCAAACGATTTGGTACGGAGTGTCCTAATGAATGAGAGCTTGGACGACTGGTTCTCAGACCCATGTCTCTATGTTAACTATGGTTACTATGTCACCCCGTGTTAACTATGTCACCCCGTTGTACCCCGTGTTAACTATGCACCCCGTGTCACCCCGTGTTAACTAATCACCCCGTGTTAACTAATCACCCCGTGTTAACTATGTCACCCCGTGTTAACTATGCCACCCCGTGTCACCCTGTGTTAACTAATCACCCCGTGTTAACTATGTGTGTTAACTATGTCACCCCGTGACACCCCGTGTTAACTATGCCACCCCGTGTCACCCTGTGTTAACTATGTCACCCCGTGTTAACTATGTCACCCCGTGTCACCCCGTGTTAACTATGCCACCCCGTGTCACCCTGTGTTAACTAATCACCCCGTGTTAACTATGTCACCCCGTGTTAACTATGTCACCCCGTGTTAACTATGTCACCACGTGTTAACTAGTTCACCCCGTGTTAACTATGGCACCCCGTGTCTTCCCGTGTTTACTATGTCACCCCATGTCACCCCGTGTTAACTAATCACCCCGTGTTAACTATGTCACCCCATGTTAACTATGTCACCCCGTGTCCCCCGTGTCAACTATTTCACCCCGTGTCACCCCGTGTTAACTATGTCACCCCATGTTAACTATGTCACCCCGTGTTAACTATACTATGGTACCCCGTGTTAACTATGTCACCCCATGTTAACTATGTCACCCCGTGTTAACTATACTATGCCACCCCGTGTTAACTATGTCACCCCATGTTAACTATGTCACCCCGTGTCAGGCCCAGTTAAAACAACCAGTAATGCCCTATTCGATGCAGCATTGTGATAAACCCTACTGTCTCCCTGGACTGCAGTACACCATATTATACAGTGATATAGATATCACCATATTATACAGTGGTATAGATATCACCATATTATACAGTGGTATAGATATCACCATATTATACAGTGGTATAGATATCACCATATTATACAGTGGTATAGATATCACCATATTATACAGTGGTATAGATATCACCATATTATACAGGGAACTCATCACCATCGACCCAGTCAGATGTACTGGTATAGATATCACCGTCGACCCAGTCAGATGTACTGGTATAGATATCCCCATCGACCCAGTCAGATGTACTGGTATAGATATCACCATCGACCCAGTCAGATGTACCGGTATAGATATCACCATCGACCCAGTCAGATGTACCGGTATAGATATCACCGTCGACCCAGTCAGATGTACTGGTATAGATATCACCGTCGACCCAGTCAGATGTACTGGTATAGATATCACCGTCGACCCAGTCAGATGTACTGGTATAGATATCCCCGTCGACCCAGTCAGATGTACTTGCATGTGACTTCCATCATTACAGACATCCAGTGTCTACAGGGAAGGACAGGGCAGTACAGGGCAGTACAGGGCAGGACAGGGCAGTACAGGACAGGACAGGGCAGTACAGGGCAGGACAGGTCAGTACAGGGCCGTACAGGGCAGTACAGGGCAGGACAGGGCAGTACAGGGCAGTACAGGGCAGGACAGGGCAGTACAGGGCAGTACAGGGCAGGACAGGGCAGTACAGGGCAGTACAGGGCAGGACAGGGCAGTACAGGACAGGACAGGGCAGGACAGGGCCGTACAGGGCAGTGCAGTGCAGTACAGGGCAGGACAGGACAGGGCAGAACAGGGCAGTACAGGGCCGTACAGGGCCGTACAGGGCATTACATGGCTAAGGCTGACCACAGGTCTATATATATATATGTCTCTCAGTGTGACCATGCCAAACTCTCCATCACAACAGCTGCTAGGCTAGTTAGGAGAAACAAGCTATTTAAATACAGGAGGGAATCAACAGGTTTGGAATTTTGATTCTGACTGGAGATTAGATGCTTTTCTTATGATTTTTTTTTAAGTTCATATGATTGTTGCCATTGTTGAGACATTTCCTCTTTAATTTGTGATCTATTTTTGATGAATAAACATTTTATTATTATTGATTGTTGATATTTTCATGAGGCAGCTGCATGCATGTGTGTGTGTTTACGCTTGACGAATGTATATCACAGAGGAACAGTGACATTACCCATGGTTCCTTGCTCCATCTTGACAATGCCACCTCATCTCTCTCTCTCTCTCTCTCTCTCTCTCTCTCTCTCTCTCTCTCTCTCTCTCTCTCTCTCTCTCTCTCTCTCTCTCTCGCTGTCTCTCTCTGTCTCTCTCTCTGTGTCTCTCTCTCTCTCTCTCTCTCTCTCTCTCTCTCCATTTCAAGGGGCTTTATTAGCATGGGGAAACATACCTTAACATTGCCAAAGCAAGTGAAGTAGATAATATACAAAAGAGAAATGAACAATAAAAATGAACATTTAACATTACACTCACAGAAGTTCCAAAATAATAAAGACAATACAAACGTCATATTATGTCTATATTCAGTGTTGTTATGATGTGCAAATGGTTAAAGTACAAAAGGGAAAATAAATAAACATAAATATGGGTTGTATTTACAATGGTGTTTGCTCTTCACTGGTTGCCCTTTTCTTGTGGCAACAGGTCACACATCTTGCTGCTGTGATGTCACACTGTGGTATTTCACCCAGTAGATATGGGAGTTTATCAGAATTAGATTTGTTTTCTAATTCTTTGTGTATCTGTGTAATCTGAGGGAAATATGTGTCTCTAATATGGTCATACATTTGGCAGGAGGTTAGGAAGTGCAGCTCAGTTTCCACCTCATTTTGTGGGCAGTGTTGCACATATCCTGTCTTCTCTTGAGAGCCAGGTCTGCCTACGGTGGCCTTTCTCAATAGCAAGGCTACGCTCACTGAGTCTGTACATAGTCAAAGCTTTCCTTAAGTTTGGATCAGTCACAGTGTTCAGGTATTCTGACTGATTCTGACTCTCTCTCTCTCTCTCTCTCTCTCTCCCTCTCCCTCTCTCTCTCTCTCTCTCTCTCTCTCTCTCTCTCTCTCTCTCTCTCTCTCTCTCTCTCTCTCTCTCTCTCTCTCTCTCTCTCTCTCCATGCTAAAGCATGAATCTAAAACGTGTTTTGGTGTCAGTGGAGGAGAATAAGAATGGCACTCAGATCTCCAATATGACCTACTGTCTGTCTGTCTGTCTGTCTGTCTGTCTGTCTGTCTGTCTGTCTGTCTGTCTGTCTGTCTGTCTGTCTGTCTGTCTGTCTGTCTGTCTGTCTGTCTGTCTGTCTGTCTGTCTGTCTGTCTGTCATACTACAGCCCCCACATTACTCCCCAAAACTCTCACCGTACTACAGCCCCCCACATTACTCCCCCACATTACTTCCTAATACTCTCACCATACTACAGCCCCCACATTACTCCCCAATACTCTCACCGTACTACAGCCCCCACATTACTCCCCAATACTCTCACCATACTACAGCCCCCACATTACTCCCCAATACTCTCACCATACTACAGCCCCCACATTACTCCCCAATACTCTCACCATACTACAGCCCCCACATTACTCCCCAATGCTCTCACCATACTACAGCCCCCACATTACTCCCCAATACTCTCACCATACTACAGCCCCCACATTACTCCCCAATGCTCTCACCATACTACAGCCCCCACATTACTCCCCAATACTCTCACCATACTACAGGCCCCACATTACTCCCCAATACTCTCACCATACTACAGGCCCCACATTACTCCCCCACATTACTCCCCAATACTCTCACCATACTACAGGCCCCACATTACTCCCCAGCAATAGGTTACTCTCACCGTAACCTATTGCTGCTCCCCAGTATACTAAATATTCTGGAGGTATAATGACCTGGTCACTCTACCCTGGTCCTGATCTGTTATGTGACAATGACCAGCGGTGTTGGCGAGACAGCAGAAACAGGTCTGGGGCCAGTTCACTATGTCCCCCCGTATTCCTCCTCAGACTGTTCTCAGTACAGTACCCTGAACCTGACGCAGTCCCATTACGAGCTCAAAAGATCCTAGCTATACTGATCCTAGAACAGTGTTTTAAGATCTGAAGTCAAGACGCCCCATTGCTCTACACATAACCATCTTACAAAACAGCCCCACCGTCCAAAACTGTCCATGTGAGACAGAACAAATGAAAGAGTCCCAGGTACACTTCCCTCCACAGCATTACATAGAACATGTATCTCTACCTAGCTACACTTCCCACCCCTCCAGTAAATAGAACATGTATCTATATGGCTCTGACTGTGTGTGCTCAACCCTGCTCTTCTCTCCAGTTTAAAAACCTGACCCCCCCAAAAAACAGCATTTGGGCATTTGAATTCCGTCAGAGGTAAAAGAGATTAGCCCAACTGTGAAGGACTAAACCCCTCTCTCTACCAGGCAGCGGGCACCAGGCAGCGGGCACCATGCAGCGGGCACCATGCAGCGGGCACCATGCAGCGGGCACCATGCAGCAGGCACCATACAGCGGGCACCATGCAGCGGGCACCATGTAGCGGGCACCATGCAGCAGGCACCATGTAGCGGGCACCATGCAGCAGGCACCATGCAGCAGGCACCATGCAGCGGGCACCATGTAGCGGGCACCATGCAGCAGGCACCATGTAGCGGGCACCATGCAGCAGGCACCAGGCAGCAGGCACCATGCAGCAGGCACCAGGCAGCTGACCCAGTTAGGTGATAATATAACAGCTATACCATCTATCTGCTGCTGACCCAGTTAGGTGATAATATAACAGCTATACCATCTATCTGCTGTTGACCCAGTTAGGTGATAATATAACAGCTATACCCATCTATCTGCTGCTGACCCAGTTAGGTGATAATATAACAGCTATACCCATCTATCTGCTGCTGACCCAGTTAGGTGATAATATAACAGCTATACCCATCTATCTGCTGCTGACCCAGTTAGGTGATAATATAACAGCTATACCCATCTATCTGCTGCTGACCCAGTTAGGTGATAATATAACAGCTATACCATCTAATCTATTTGCTGCTGACCCAGTTAGGTGATAATATAACAGCTGTACCATCTATCTGCTGCTGACCCAGTTAGGTGATAATATAACAGCTATACCCATCTATCTGCTGCTGACCCAGTTAGGTGATAATATAACAGCTATACCCATCTATCTGCTGCTGACCCAGTTAGGTGATAATATAACAGCTATACCATCTAATCTATCTGCTGCTGACCCAGTTAGGTGATAATATAACAGCTGTACCATCTATCTGCTGCTGACCCAGTTAGGTGATAATATAACAGCTATACCCATCTATCTGCTGCTGACCCAGTTAGGTGATAATATAACAGCTATACCATCTGCTGCTGACCCAGTTAGGTGATAATATAACAGCTGTACCATCTATCTGCTGCTGACCCAGTTAGGTGATAATATAACAGCTATACCCATCTATCTGCTGCTGACCCAGTTAGGTGATAATATAACAGCTATACCCATCTATCTGCTGCTGACCCAGTTAGGTGATAATATAACAGCTATACCCATCTATCTGCTGCTGACCCAGTCAGGTGATAATATAACAGCTATACCCATCTATCTGCTGCTGACCCAGTCAGGTGATAATATAACAGCTATACCCATCTATCTGCTGCTGACCCAGTTAGGTGATAATATAACAGCTATACCATCTATCTGCTGCTGACCCAGTTAGGTGATAATATCACAGCTATACCCATCTATCTGCTGCTGACCCAGTTAGGTGATAATATAACAGCTATACCCATCTATCCGCTGCTGACCCAGTTAGGTGATAATATAACAGCTATACCCATCTATCTGCTGCTGACCCAGTTAGGTGATAATATAACAGCTATACCATCTATCTGCTTTTGACCCAGTTAGGTGATAATATAACAGCTATACCCATCTATCTGCTGCTGACCCAGTCAGGTGATAATATAACAGCTATACCCATCTATCTGCTGCTGACCCAGTCAGGTGATAATATAACAGCTATACCCATCTATCTGCTGCTGACCCAGTTAGGTGATAATATAACAGCTATACCCATCTATCTGCTGCTGACCCAGTTAGGTGATAATATAACAGCTATACCCATCTATCTGCTGCTGACCCAGTTAGGTGATAATATAACAGCTATACCCATCTATCTGCTGCTGACCCAGTTAGGTGATAATATAACAGCTATACCCATCTATCTGCTGCTGACCCAGTCAGGTGATAATATAACAGCTATACCATCTGCTGCTGACCCAGTTAGGTGATAATATAACAGCTATACCATCTGCTGCTGACCCAGTTAGGTGATAATATAACAGCTGTACCATCTATCTGCTGCTGACCCAGTTAGGTGATAATATAACAGCTATACCCATCTATCTGCTGCTGACCCAGTTAGGTGATAATATAACAGCTGTACCATCTATCTGCTGCTGACCCAGTTAGGTGATAATATAACAGCTGTACCATCTATCTGCTGCTGACCCAGTTAGGTGATAATATAACAGCTGTACCATCTATCTGCTGCTGACCCAGTTAGGTGATAATATAACAGCTGTACCATCTATCTGCTGCTGACCCAGTTAGGTGATAATATAACAGCTGTATCATCTATCTGCTGCTGACCCAGTTAGGTGATAATATAACAGCTATACCCATCTATCCGCTGCTGACCCAGTTAGGTGATAATATAACAGCTATACCCATCTATCTGCTGCTGACCCAGTTAGGTGATAATATAACAGCTATACCCATCTATCTGCTGCTGACCCAGTTAGGTGATAATATAACAGCTATACCCATCTATCTGCTGCTGACCCAGTCAGGTGATAATATAACAGCTATACCCATCTATCTGCTGCTGACCCAGTCAGGTGATAATATAACAGCTATACCCATCTATCTGCTGCTGACCCAGTTAGGTGATAATATAACAGCTATACCATCTATCTGCTGCTGACCCAGTTAGGTGATAATATAACAGCTATACCCATCTATCTGCTGCTGACCCAGTTAGGTGATAATATAACAGCTATACCCATCTATCCGCTGCTGACCCAGTTAGGTGATAATATAACAGCTATACCCATCTATCTGCTGCTGACCCAGTTAGGTGATAATATAACAGCTATACCATCTATCTGCTTTTGACCCAGTTAGGTGATAATATAACAGCTATACCCATCTATCTGCTGCTGACCCAGTCAGGTGATAATATAACAGCTATACCCATCTATCTGCTGCTGACCCAGTCAGGTGATGATATAACAGCTATACCCATCTATCTGCTGCTGACCCAGTTAGGTGATAATATAACAGCTATACCCATCTATCTGCTGCTGACCCAGTTAGGTGATAATATAACAGCTATACCCATCTATCTGCTGCTGACCCAGTTAGGTGATAATATAACAGCTATACCCATCTATCTGCTGCTGACCCAGTTAGGTGATAATATAACAGCTATACCCATCCATCTGCTGCTGACCCAGTTAGGTGATAATATAACAGCTATACCCATCTATCTGCTGCTGACCCAGTTAGGTGATAATATAACAGCTATACCCATCTATCTGCTGCTGACCCAGTTAGGTGATAATATAACAGCTATACCCATCTATCTGCTGCTGACCCAGTTAGGTGATAATATAACAGCTATACCCATCTATCTGCTGCTGACCCAGTCAGGTGATAATATAACAGCTATACCCATCTATCCGCTGCTGACCCAGTCAGGAAGTAGAGAGGCGTGGTGCAGGTGGACCAGCTGTACAGGCTTAGTGGGGTGCCAGTCCTCAGTGCCCCAAGCTGTACCAGTTTCCTAGCCAGGTCCCAAAACAGGTTGTGAAGTGTTGCCATCTCCTATGGTCATTGTTACACCTCGTGACCAAGTCCCCTCGTCAACGAGGAGCCAGCACCCTCCGATGTTCTGTTACCTGCAGGGGGAAAAAGCTGTTTTTATAACAGACATTAAAACTACACATCAAGGTGCGCTGATAACGACACTCTATAGTGGTAGATAGGACAAACAGGTAACAGAGGACCATGGTTTTAAAGTTCGAGGTAACTCCAACTATATACAGAGAGAGGGGAGTTTCAGCCATTTTGAATCATTTCATATCATCATGTCATGTTAAACAATATTGTGTTCCTCAAGTCCTAATGCAAAAAGGCTCTTCCGCCAGTCACGTTTCATCAGGTACATTTCCTATAGGAAGGAACAGAGAGGTTCCCACGGATATCTACATGACGTCAACACTACAGGAAACCTGACAGGAAGTCATGATGACTGGATCTCGAGTTGAGATACAGAAAGGATTTCAAGGTGTTTATATTTCTGCGTTTAACTTTACAGCCATGTCTACTACGACTTCTGTATTTAACTTTACAACCATATCTACTACGACTTCTGTATTTAACTTTACAGCCATATCTACTATGACTTCTGTATTTAACTTTACAAGATCTACTATGACTTCTGTATTTAACTTTACAGCCATATCTACTATGACTTCTGTATTTAACTTTACAAGATCTACTATGACTTCTGTATTTAACTTTACAAGATCTACTATGACTTCTGTATTTAACTTTACAGCCATATCTACTACGACTTCTGTATTTAACTTTACAACCATGTCTACTATGACTTCTGTATTTAACTTTACAGCCATATCTACTACGACTTCTGTATTTAACTTTACAACCATATCTACTATGACTTCTGTATTTAACTTTACAACCATGTCTACTATGACTTCTGTATTTAACTTTACAGCCATATCTACTATGACTTCTGTATTTAACTTTACAACCATGTCTACTACGACTTCTGTATTTAACTTTACAACCATATCTACTATGACTTCTGTATTTAACTTTACAACCATGTCTACTACGACTTCTGTATTTAACTTTACAACCATGTCTACTATGACTTCTGTATTTAACTTTACAACCATATCTACTACGACTTCTGTATTTAACTTTACAGCCATATCTACTACGACTTCTGTATTTAACTTTACAGCCATGTCTACTATGACTTCTGTATTTAGCTTTACAGCCATATCTACTACGACTTCTGTATTTAGCTTTACAGCCATATCTACTACGACTTCTGTATTTAGCTTTACAGCCATATCTACTATGACTTCTGTATTTAACTTTACAACCATGTCTACTACGACTTCTGTATTTAACTTTACAGCCATATCTACTATGACTTCTGTATTTAACTTTACAGCCATATCTACTATGACTTCTGTATTTAACTTTACAGCCATATCTACTATGACTTCTGTATTTAGCTTTACAGCCATATCTACTATGACTTCTGTATTTAGCTTTACAGCCATATCTACTATGACTTCTGTATTTAGCTTTACAGCCATGTCTACTATGACTTCTGTATTTAACTTTACAACCATATCTACTACGACTTCTGTATTTAACTTTACAGCCATATCTACTATGACTTCTGTATTTAACTTTACAAGATCTACTATGACTTCTGTATTTAACTTTACAGCCATATCTACTATGACTTCTGTATTTAACTTTACAAGATCTACTATGACTTCTGTATTTAACTTTACAAGATCTACTATGACTTCTGTATTTAACTTTACAGCCATATCTACTACGACTTCTGTATTTAACTTTACAACCATGTCTACTATGACTTCTGTATTTAACTTTACAACCATATCTACTACGACTTCTGTATTTAACTTTACAACCATATCTACTATGACTTCTGTATTTAACTTTACAACCATGTCTACTATGACTTCTGTATTTAACTTTACAGCCATATCTACTATGACTTCTGTATTTAACTTTAAAACCATGTCTACTACGACTTCTGTATTTAACTTTACAAGCATATCTACTATGACTTCTGTATTTAACTTTACAACCATGTCTACTACGACTTCTGTATTTAACTTTACAACCATGTCTACTATGACTTCTGTATTTAACTTTACAACCATATCTACTACGACTTCTGTATTTAACTTTACAGCCATATCTACTACGACTTCTGTATTTAACTTTACAGCCATGTCTACTATGACTTCTGTATTTAGCTTTACAGCCATATCTACTACGACTTCTGTATTTAGCTTTACAGCCATATCTACTACGACTTCTGTATTTAGCTTTACAGCCATATCTACTACGACTTCTGTATTTAACTTTACAACCATGTCTACTACGACTTCTGTATTTAACTTTACAGCCATATCTACTACGACTTCTGTATTTAACTTTACAGCCATGTCTACTATGACTTCTGTATTTAGCTTTACAGCCATATCTACTACAACTTCTGTATTTAGCTTTACAGCCATATCTACTACGACTTCTGTATTTAGCTTTACAGCCATATCTACTATGACTTCTGTATTTAACTTTACAACCATGTCTACTACGACTTCTGTATTTAACTTTACAGCCATATCTACTACGACTTCTGTATTTAACTTTACAGCCATGTCTACTATGACTTCTGTATTTAGCTTTACAGCCATATCTACTACGACTTCTGTATTTAGCTTTACAGCCATATCTACTATGACTTCTGTATTTAACTTTACAGCCATATCTACTATGACTTCTGTATTTAACTTTACAGCCATATCTACTATGACTTCTGTATTTAGCTTTACAGCCATATCTACTACGACTTCTGTATTTAGCTTTACAGCCATATCTACTACGACTTCTGTATTTAACTTTACAGCCATATCTACTACGACTTCTGTATTTAACTTTACAGCCATATCTACTATGACTTCTGTATTTAACTTTACAACCATGTCTACTACGACTTCTGTATTTAACTTTACAACCATATCTACTATGACTTCTGTATTTAACTTTACAACCATGTCTACTACGACTTCTGTATTTAACTTTACAACCATGTCTACTATGACTTCTGTATTTAACTTTACAACCATATCTACTACGACTTCTGTATTTAACTTTACAGCCATATCTACTACGACTTCTGTATTTAACTTTACAGCCATGTCTACTATGACTTCTGTATTTAGCTTTACAGCCATATCTACTACGACTTCTGTATTTAGCTTTACAGCCATATCTACTACGACTTCTGTATTTAGCTTTACAGCCATATCTACTATGACTTCTGTATTTAACTTTACAACCATGTCTACTACGACTTCTGTATTTAACTTTACAGCCATATCTACTACGACTTCTGTATTTAACTTTACAGCCATGTCTACTATGACTTCTGTATTTAGCTTTACAGCCATATCTACTACGACTTCTGTATTTAGCTTTACAGCCATATCTACTATGACTTCTGTATTTAACTTTACAGCCATATCTACTATGACTTCTGTATTTAACTTTACAGCCATATCTACTATGACTTCTGTATTTAGCTTTACAGCCATATCTACTATGACTTCTGTATTTAGCTTTACAGCCATATCTACTATGACTTCTGTATTTAGCTTTACAGCCATGTCTACTATGACTTCTGTATTTAACTTTACAACCATATCTACTACGACTTCTGTATTTAACTTTACAGCCATATCTACTATGACTTCTGTATTTAACTTTACAAGATCTACTATGACTTCTGTATTTAACTTTACAGCCATATCTACTATGACTTCTGTATTTAACTTTACAAGATCTACTATGACTTCTGTATTTAACTTTACAAGATCTACTATGACTTCTGTATTTAACTTTACAGCCATATCTACTACGACTTCTGTATTTAACTTTACAACCATGTCTACTATGACTTCTGTATTTAACTTTACAGCCATATCTACTACGACTTCTGTATTTAACTTTACAACCATATCTACTATGACTTCTGTATTTAACTTTACAACCATGTCTACTATGACTTCTGTATTTAACTTTACAGCCATATCTACTATGACTTCTGTATTTAACTTTACAACCATGTCTACTACGACTTCTGTATTTAACTTTACAACCATATCTACTATGACTTCTGTATTTAACTTTACAACCATGTCTACTACGACTTCTGTATTTAACTTTACAACCATGTCTACTATGACTTCTGTATTTAACTTTACAACCATATCTACTACGACTTCTGTATTTAACTTTACAGCCATATCTACTACGACTTCTGTATTTAACTTTACAGCCATGTCTACTATGACTTCTGTATTTAGCTTTACAGCCATATCTACTACGACTTCTGTATTTAGCTTTACAGCCATATCTACTACGACTTCTGTATTTAGCTTTACAGCCATATCTACTATGACTTCTGTATTTAACTTTACAACCATGTCTACTACGACTTCTGTATTTAACTTTACAGCCATATCTACTACGACTTCTGTATTTAACTTTACAGCCATGTCTACTATGACTTCTGTATTTAGCTTTACAGCCATATCTACTACGACTTCTGTATTTAGCTTTACAGCCATATATACTTCGACTTCTGTATTTAGCTTTACAGCCATGTCTACTATGACTTCTGTATTTAACTTTACAACCATGTCTACTACGACTTCTGTATTTAACTTTACAGCCATATCTACTACGACTTCTGTATTTAACTTTACAGCCATGTCTACTATGACTTCTGTATTTAGCTTTACAGCCATATCTACTACGACTTCTGTATTTAGCTTTACAGCCATATCTACTATGACTTCTGTATTTAACTTTACAGCCATATCTACTATGACTTCTGTATTTAACTTTACAGCCATATCTACTATGACTTCTGTATTTAGCTTTACAGCCATATCTACTACGACTTCTGTATTTAGCTTTACAGCCATATCTACTACGACTTCTGTATTTAACTTTACAACTGTCACGGCTGTCTGAAGAATGGGACCAAGGCGCAGCGTGTGTATCGTTCCACATTTTATTTTAACTGTGAAACTACGCAAGACATACAAATAAGCTAATAAACAAAACAACAAACCGTGACGAAGAGGTGCAACATACACCAACTCAAAATAATCTCCCACAAAACCTAGTGGGAAAAACAACAACTTAAATATGATCCCCAATTAGAGACAACGATGACCAGCTGCCTCTAATTGGAGATCATCCCCAAAAAAAGAACAAAATAGAAATACAAAAACTAGAACATAACAACATAGAAAATCTAAACTAGAAAAAAAACCTGTCACGCCCTGACCAACTCTACCATAGAAAATAAAAGCTTTCTATGGTCAGGACGTGACAACAACCATATCTACTATGACTTTGTCAGTTTATTAAGTCTACTTGCTCAGTCTACTATCTTCTGAGCCATTTGAACAAGTCCGAAGCTCAAGGAAGGTCGTGCGTCTTTCAGAAGTCCTTCATTGTCTCTCCTGCACTCCGTAAAATATTGATGACACACGAGAAGGTAGAGAGTAGAAGGTGCTACTGTTGTCGTTCTTCTAGAAGCTTTAGAACGAGGCCATGTCTGCATCCCAAAAAGGAGCCTTATTCCCTTTATAAGGATCTGGTACATTTACGTTTACACTTACGTCATTTAGCAGACGCTCTTACCCAGAGGGACTTACAGTAGTGAATGCATACATTTCATTTTTTTTTTCTTCCGTACAGGTCCCCCTGTATGAGATGATTGTTACCTGTACAGGTCTGTATATATACAGTATATACATGTGTATCTTATCATATGACCCGCTATGAGGAAAACATCCTGAAAACACAACATGTGTTCTGTAAAATATATACCATATATGAGTTTCCATATATTAGATGTCCTTTCTGTTTTGTTAATGGGCACCGTGATATATCAAATATTCAGTAGACATTAAGAGATGGTTGAATAAGTCTCTCTCTCTCCTCTCTCTCTCCTCTCTCTTCACTCTCTCTGTCTCTCTCTCTCTCTCCTCTCTCTCTCCTCTCTCTTCACTCTCTCTGTCAACTCTCGCTACTCCTCTCATCATCTCTCTCACTCCTCTCCGTCCTATCTCTCCTCTCTCTCTCCTCTCCTTATCTCTCTCTCTCTAGTCTCTCCTCTCTCTC